>NC_084847.1:59118178-59245678 GCF_033115175.1 Lepus europaeus | reverse complement strand
CCCAGCACCCACGGCTTCCCCAACTGCACGGAAGGGCCCAGCACCCCCAGCACCCACGGCTTCCCCAACTGCACGGAAGGGCCCAGGCAGCCCAGCACCCCAGCACCCACGGCTTCCCCAACTGCACGGAAGGGCCCAGGCAGCCCAGCACCCCCAGCACCCACGGCTTCCCCAACTGCACGGAAGGGCCAGGCAGCCCAGCACCCACGGCTTCCCCAACTGCACAGAAGGGCCCAGGCAGCCCAGCACCCCAGCACCCACGGCTTCCCAACTGCACGGAAGGGCCCAGGCAGCCCCAGCACCCCCAGCACCCACGGCTTCCCCAACTGCACGGAAGGGCCCAGGCAGGCCCAGCACCCACGGCTTCCCCAACTGCACGGAAGGGCCCAGCAGCCCAGCACCCCCAGCACCCATGGCTTCCCCAACTGCACGGAAGGGCCCAGGCAGCCCAGCACCCCCAGCACCCATGGCTTCCCCAACTGCACAGAAGGGCCCAGCAGCCCAGCACCCACGGCTTCCCCAACTGCACAGAAGGGCCCAGGCAGCCCAGCACCCATGGCTTCCCCAACTGCACGGAAGGGCCCAGCACCCCCAGCACCCATGGCTTCCCCAACTGCACGGAAGGGCCCAGCACCCCCAGCACCCATGGCTTCCCCAACTGCACGAAGGGCCCAGGCAGCCCAGCACCCACGGCTTCCCCAACTGCACAGAAGGGGCCCAGGCAGCCCAGCACCCATGGCTTCCCCAACTGCACGGAAGGGCCCAGCACCCCCAGCACCCATGGCTTCCCCAACTGCACGGAAGGGCCCAGCACCCCCAGCACCCATGGCTTCCCCAACTGCACGGAAGGGCCCAGGCAGCCCAGCCCCCAGCACCCACGGGCTTCCCCAACTGCACGGAAGGGCCCAGCACCCCCAGCACCCCCAGCACCCATGGCTTCCCCAACTGCACGGAAGGGCCCAGGCAGCCCAGCACCCCACGGCTTCCCCATCCAGGCCCCACATTTCGAGAGGGAGGAGCTCTTGCCCAGCTACACAGGGGGCAGCCAGGGTCTGCAGCCCAGCGCCCCCTTCCACACTCCCCTAAGCAAGCGCTGGCTCCTCCGTGGGCATCACAGGGTCAGGCAGAGGAGCCCCGAGCCAGGGCCGAACCCCCTGCGCTGTCGGCACCCCCCGGGCCACTCCGTTCCCCAGGGCGTGCCGCACTGCCGAGCAAGGCCTCTGCGGTGACTCACGGCCCCTGCCACGCTGTGGGATCTGAAGGGCAGGCAGGGCACAGGTCTCCTTGGGCTCTGGCCGCCTCCCCCACGTACCGGGCACACGCTGGTCCTGCAGCCAGCCAGGTGAGCGTTCCTGGCCCAGGAGCTTACTAACGTAAAGGACAGGGTCCCGAGGCCGGGCAAGGCACAACCCCCCACCCCTGGGTCTCCAACGTTTTATGAGAGGCTATCTTAAAAACAGCTTAAACACCATCAAATCTGGTACATTTACAGCAAGAAAATACGGAAATCCAATAACGTTAGCAGAGCACAGAACTGAGGGGACACTGAGCAGCAGGCTCCATCAGAGAGGCAGGGAACAGCTCAAGATCAGCACACAGAAAAGAGCTCAAGCCAATTTAAAATTCAAAGCACCGCGTCTCCTTCCTGCGAGCCGCGTCCCAGGGGACTTTCCAACAGGCTCTGCTGGCATCAGCTGCTGAGGTCCTGAGCGGATTCTCAGAAACCAGCTAACAAGACAGGCTGGGAACACTCCTGCTTCACTGGCTGCACCCCAGGCAGCCGAGAGCCCTGCTCCAGGGTCCTTCCCCATGCTGGCCCCCCGGGTCTCAGCCACAAAAGGCATCTGCTTCCTTCTCCACACACAGAGCCCCCAGGGGTCAGACCACACACATCCAAGTCCAGACGAGCTAGGCTGGGACAAGGCTTGCCGCATCAACCAGGCCAGTGGCCAGTGACCTCACGTGAGCGCTGGGGCTCAGCGCAGGTGTCTGGGCCAGCAGAGCACACAGCCACGCCATCCAGCCCACCAGTGACCTCACGTGAGCGCTGGGGCTCAGCGCAGGTGTCTGGGCCAGCAGAGCACACCAGCCACGCCATCCAGCCCACCAGTGACCTCACGTGAGCGCTGGGGCTCAGCGCAGGTGTCTGGGCCAGCGGAGCACACGCAGCCACGCCACCCAGCCCACCAGTGACCTCACGTGAGCGCTGGGGCTCAGCGCAGGTGTCTGGGCCAGCGGAGCACACGCAGCCACGCCACCCAGCCCACCAGTGACCTCACGTGAGCGCTGGGGCTCAGCGCAGGTGTCTGGGCCAGCGGAGCACACGCAGCCACGCCACCCCAGCCCACCCGTGACCTCACGTGAGCGCTGGGGCTCAGCGCAGGTGTCTGGGCCAGCGGAGCGCATGCAGCCACGCCATCCAGCCCACCAGTGACCTCACGTGAGCGCTGGGGCTCAGCGCAGGTGTCTGGGCCAGCGGAGCACACCAGCCACGCCATCCAGCCCACCAGTGACCTCACGTGAGCGCTGGGGCTCAGCGCAGGTGTCTGGGCCAGCGGAGCACACGCAGCCACGCCATCCAGCCCACCAGTGACCTCACGTGAGCGCTGGGGCTCAGCGCAGGTGTCTGGGCCAGCGGAGCACACGCAGCCACGCCACCCAGCCCACCAGTGACCTCACGTGAGCGCTGGGGCTCAGCGCAGGTGTCTGGGCCAGCGGAGCACACGCAGCCACGCCACCCAGCCCACCAGTGACCTCACGTGAGCGCTGGGGCTCAGCGCAGGTGTCTGGGCCAGCGGAGCACACGCAGCCACGCCACCCAGCCCACCCGTGACCTCACGTGAGCGCTGGGGCTCAGCGCAGGTGTCTGGGCCAGCGGAGCGCATGCAGCCACACCATCCAGCCCACCAGTGACCTCATGTGAGCGCTGGGGCTCAGCGCAGGTGTCTGGGCCAGTGGAGCACACCAGCCACGCCATCCAGCCCACCAGTGACCTCACGTGAGCGCTGGGGCTCAGCGCAGGTGTCTGGGCCAGCGGAGCACACACGCAGCCACGCCATCCCAGCCCACCAGTGACCTCACGTGAGCGCTGGGGCTCAGCGCAGGTGTCTGGGCCAGCGGAGCACACGCAGCCACGCCACCCAGCCCACCAGTGACCTCACGTGAGCGCTGGGGCTCAGCGCAGGTGTCTGGGCCAGCGGAGCACACGCAGCCACGCCACCCAGCCCACCAGTGACCTCACGTGAGCGCTGGGGCTCAGCGCAGGTGTCTGGGCCAGCGGAGCACACGCAGCCACACCATCCAGCCCACCAGTGACCTCACGTGAGCGCTGGGGCTCAGGCCTGAAAAACTGAGCAGAAGTTAGAGCTCTGTCCCGGAGGCCTCAGGCCCCCAAACCCTGAACAGCTGCTTCAGCCTGCAGGAAGCAGCGCACAGCCCGCCAGGCCGCCTCCTCCCACAGCAGACCCACGCGGGCCCTCCGTGTCTCTGTGGCTGCACAGCTCACCTCTCAGCACCAGTGCTCGAGCCACCGATGTGAATGATGCCACCGTGAACACACGTGTGCCTGCTTCTGGGCGGAGGGGCACAGGCACTGTGAGGGCACGTTCCCGCCGCCCACGTCCTCGCCAGCACCTCTCGGCAGGCGTGCAGCGCCGCCTCCCCGCTATCTGCACTGCCCTGGCGGATGCTGCGGCTCTGTCCCCGCCCCGTCCTGTTCCCTTGCTGTGAGTCTTCCAGTTCTCGGAACACTTCAGGCACCGGCCTCCTCGGGCCCTGGGCAGTCTGACTCCCAGTCAACTGTCCTGCAGTGTGATGAAGCTCGCTCCCACCCGCCCACCCCGCGCAGGTGGCGCCCCCGGTGCTCCACCTTCATCACCACACTGCGCTGGCCTGATGTATGCTCTAGGAACCTGGAGTTCTGTGTCCTGGCTCAGGTCTAGACTCCGTCTCGAGGGATCGCTGCACAAGGGTGAGGTCAGTGGCCATGTCCCTGCCCAGCACCTGGGCCGGGAAAGCCTGTCTCTCCCTGGAGCAGCTTCTGCTCTCTCGCCAGAGCCCAGCTGCCTGCACCCGTGGTCTGGTCCTGGCCTCCCAATCCGCTCCATGGATTTGTGTCTGCTCTTCGTGAACGCCACCCTGCCTGGCCACAGCGGCAGGCGGGAGACAGTCCGCCCTCAGACCCGGTGCCTGTAAACTTCCAAACCCGCTAGCCGACAGCCCGAGCAGCCTGGCGGGGCTCCGGCAGCAGCAGGCGAGGGGGCGTGTGGCACTGGACGATCCTGAGTCTCCCCTCGGACGCGGTCTCCGCACTGAGGCCTTGGCTTCCTACTCCGCAGCTCTGTAAGCAGCCGCATGAGGACCCAGAATCTGTCCAGAGACAGCTCTGTAGCGTTATGGTCAGTGGTGTTGTTTTCCATTTCAAATTCCACCTCACTGCCAGCAGCTGCCACACACACACACACACGAGCACCTGCGGCCATCAAGGAGGCCCGAGTTCAGGTCCAGCCAAGGTGCAGAGAGCGGCGAGGAGCCATCTATGCTCTCCCTCGTCCTTGCCTCAAAACAAGCAGCAGATCCAAGCACGCTCATTTTGGGGCGCTCTGAAAAGTGCACGGCAACCCAGATTCCAGCGCCACCATCTGGGATCCCGTCACAAAGCCACCCTCTTCCCCAAGCCCCACGGCTGCGCGGGCACTCCCTGACTTTCATGAGATGCCCGGTTCCTATCCCAGCTGCCAACAAGACGGCCCACGCTTCCGGAGACTCGCACACGTCACCTCCGGCCTGCCCGGGCCCTGGAAGCCAGCTACGGCTCAGCACCATCCACCTCCGGCCCTGGTGAAGGGGGCGCAGCAGAACCAGGAAGAAGGCACTCCCAGCAATCGGGGCCCCGTGACGTCCACCTCGGGCTGTGGCACACGAGGCTGAATGCACACTGAGCTGTCCCAGGCCGACGGCACTGAACCACGCCCCTCGGGCTCCCCGGCTCCACGGCGCAGCAGGCAGTTCGAAGCAATCATCACGGCGGCAGCTGCGGTTCAACAAGCCCTTCTGTGGCAGCCGCTCCTGGTCCACAGGTAGAGTCGGGGCAGCCCAGAGGCAGGCCCGCAGCCCGCAGCGGCAGGCGGGGTTTCCCTGCTCTGCACCTGACTCACCCACTGCAGCCACATCACGGAGGGTTTTACACAGGGGAGGCGAACGGGCCACAGCGCATGGGGTAACACAAGAATTTAACACATGCGGCCAGCGCTGTGGCGCTGCAGGTTAGGCCTCCGCCTGCGATGCTGGCGACCGTCCAGGCACTGGTTCAAGTCCCAGCTGCTCCATTTCCAATCCAGCTCCCTGCAAATGCACCTGGAAAGAAAATGTCCCAATTCCTCGGGCCCCTGCACCCAAGTGGAAGACCAGATGCAGTTCCAGGTTCCTGGCTTTGGCCCGACCCAATCTTGGTTAGAGAGATTCTGTATCTCTATGTGTGCTGATGGAAGAGGGTGTGTGTGTGTGCGTGCGCATGCATGTGTGTGTGTGCATGTGTGTGTGTGTCCATGTGTGTCTCTCTCTCTAACTCTGGCCTTTCAAACAAATACATAAATCTTTAAACAGAGAAGAAAACTATCACTGTGGAGGAGGAGGGAAAGGGCAGGTCCCAGCGGGGACCCTTGACAAGTGTGTGCCTGGCACTCTGGCTCGGCACCTGGCCCTCCAGTGCCCGTCGCGGGCCCAGGCCGGCACAGGAGCCCACTCAGCCTAATGAAGTGAGGCGGGCGCCACGAGCAAGGGGCCAGGGAGACGAGTGCTCCAGGGTGGAGAGGCAGAGAGAAAGCTGTTACTGACAAAACTGAAGGAAAAGCACGCTGCACGCTGGGGATCGGCCCGAGTGGCAAACCCACGTCTCCAACTCCTGCAATAAACTCACGTTCAAGGCAAGGAAGCAGAGGAGGGCTCGCCTGTGGCCTCCTGCCTGGGCCACGACTCGGCCCCGTGCCTCATCGCCACTCCCTGGGACACCCGGCCCCCGTAAGCACCACTCATGAGGCACCCACCGCACGCAGGGCTGCCCGTGACCTTCAGAGAACACACAAAGGCAGAAGTCCGTGCACTACAGAGAGGAGGGCAAGGCTCAGAGGCTGGTGAGCAGCTGGGCCATTGGGACCCGGTGACAGGGCCACAGGTCAGCTCCTCTCGTCACCAGGACACAGGAGCTGAGTTTCCAAATTAGAAACAAGGCAGGGGCTCCAGGAACCTAAGAGAACAGAAATGCCTCCTCCCTCAGGGTGGACATTCAACAGAGGTCCCCTGCCCTGAGCCGCAGATGGCAAGGCGGGGTGCTCGGGCACTCTGTCTGGGTCAGCCCTGTGGGGACAGGGAGGGGTCACAGCTGAGCAGAAGCTGGGGAACACAGGCTCCAGGAAAGCCTGGTGCTTACAGTGCCTGTGGACACAAGACAGGCTCCAAGTCATGGGATGTCCAAACCCCAGGGAGCACCCCCATCGGGCCGTGGGCCTGGACGCAGGCCAGGGAGCACACGCCCCAGGACGCGGTCTGAGCTGCCACCTTCTGTCCATGCTGCTCTAGCCACAGCGCCCCCATCTGGGCTGGAGAGGCTCCTGGCCAGCACACAGCAGCCCCTTCCCCGCCCCCTAACAAGCTAACAGCCTGCCGGCCCCTCTGCCCTCAGCCAACGCAGCAGGTCCCCTGGCCTTGACCCACAGAGTCACGGTGCCGGCAGCCCTGCACACCCCCCCCCCTCACACCACGGAGCCCGGAGTGTACAGAGCCTGCCGACTTCACGTGCTGAGGACTGACGACCCTCAGCTCCTGTGAGTGCCACCCGTCAATCCTGTCACCCCTGAGGGAGGAAAACCACGGGCAAAGCCCAGGAGCTGCCGGCAACAGAGGTGTCCCCGGACACACCCCAGGGCTGCTGGGAGCGGCTGCGTTCTCAGCCCTGTGGGCACCGATCTCGTTTATCTCCAGGGGCTTCCAAGGGAGCCGGAAGGTCGCTCAGAGACCAGAAACACTTCCATGTTCATGGACACAAGAGGCCAGAGAGGCAAGAACTGTGCGCTGGGTCTGTCTGCGGGTGCCACTGCCCTCTGCTCTGGCTGAGGATCGTCTCCGGGTGTCCCTTCCAAGGCCACCCGCCCCTGCGTGGAGACCAACAGCAGCCTGGCCAGCCCCTCTCACGCTCGCCTGTGACCCCAGCAAGGCCTACAGGCAGACAGAGGCAGCCGCCTGCCACCCACACCCGTGGAAGCGGAGTAAAGCCAGCAGCCTGGGGCGTCCAAGTCCCCACTGGCTGCAGCAGAGCCCGGAGCCCCAGGCTGGGAGGGGCAGCTGAGCGTCCTGGAGAGCCTGCACGCACCCTCCCAGGGCTCCCTCCAGGCAGGGCTTGGGCCCCCACACCCTCCGTCACAGCCAAAGCCTGGGTCCCAGCGCCTCGCTTCCAACCCAGCTTCCTGCCCATGCACAGCTCACCGCCTGGAGCGCCCACCACCCCTTGGGAGACCTGGGTAGAGAGCCCGGCTCCCAGCTGTTGCAGGCATTTGAGGCGTGAACCAGCAGATGACAGAAATCTCTCAATCTCAATCTCCCTCCTTCTCTCCCCCCTCCTTTCCCTCTCTTCTCTCCCCAACTCTGCTTTACAAATAGATAAATAAATCTTTTTGAAAAGAGGCTCCAGGCCCGGCACTGTGGTATAGTGGGTTAAGCCACCACCCGCAACACCAGCATCCCATATGGGCACCGCTGCAAGTCCTGGTGTCTCCACTCCCCATCCAGCTCCCTGCTGACACATTTTGGGAAAGCAGCAGAGGATGGCCCAAGTGCTTGGGTCCTGCACCCACATGGGAGACCTGGAGGAAGCCCCAAGCTCCTGGCTTTGGTCGGGCACAGCTCCGGCTATTGCAGCCATCTGGAGAGTGAACCAGTGGATGGAGGACCTCTCCCTCCCTCTCTCTGAAACTGTGCCTTTCAGATACATCTACAAAAATCTAAAAATGTCAAAAGCAGCTCCAGGAAGACCCCTGGACTGGGCTCAGCCACATCCCAGCTCAAGAGCCTTAGACTTTTCCTCCAAAAGCAGGGAAGTGGGTGACAGAGCTGATGGCTACCCCCAAGTCCCGGGGGAGGCAAGGTGCACGTGGGGCAGCCGCTGGGCTGGCCAGGCAGAGACAAAGCACGGCTTCCAGAAGAATCTCCCATGGCAACTGCCAGAGAACTGACCACTCCCACAGTGGCTCAGGGTGACTTTGTCTAGAGCTTGCCTAAAAGAGGAAGTCTCACATCCCTTCCCTTAACAATAAAAACTCATTTAAAAGTCCATGAATATGTAAATGCAACTTTACATATGGAAATGCCACCGGCAGGGTGTGAAATGCTGGCGGCAGCCATCTTGCTGAGAGCTGAAGCAGGCTACAGGACCCTGGCATCTCTGCTCCCAGGACCACTGAGGTCAGACCCCCCCACACCACGGGTGTCCACACCGACCCCGGCCCCTGACTGCCTCACCCCTACCCGGGAGGCTCACTGGAGGGGGCAGTGCCTGACTGGGGGAGACGGGGCTGACCGCAGACCCAGGGTCAGATGGCTGCAGCCTAGGACACCAGAGAGCTCAGGCCCAGGCCAAGCTGGAGGAGACTCCCTTCTGTGAAGAGGCAGGCCTGGGAAAGTGGGGAACAGTCCCTCACCCCAGGCGCCACCAGCAGTGACCAGAAACTACCGAAGGCCACACACATGCGGCAGCAGGAGAGGGCAGAGATAGGCGGCTGACCCACACTCAGCTCCAGGTCTCAGTGTCAGCACCGAGCTGGGGAAGCCAGGATGGCGGCTCAAAGCCAAGACAACAGCAGGGCCCCGGAGCCAGGGTCTCAGGTCCAGCCCGGACACTGCAGCACTCACGGTGCCGGAGGCTGCTCCATGCTCCCAGCACATGGTGCTGGGTCCTCAACTCCTGCCCAAAATCTAGACTTCCCTGAGGAGGGAAGGGGGTAGAGAACCAGAGGAGCAGCACCTGGACACACGTCCGGGAGTCCCCAGCAGTCCACCACGCCTGGGCTGGGGGCGGGGCAGCCACTCCATGGCCCCGGAGGGGACACACAGATGTGACCACCGCACATGGCACTGGGACCCTGGCAACCTGTGGTGGTGCCAGACCGCAGCGGTGGGGGGCAGCGACCCTCTGGACCCCCAGCTGCTCTTGAATGTCAGCTAGGCCTGTCCTGCAGATGAAACTGGCCAGAAAACAGACCCCAAAGGCTGCTCTGGCACCGAGCTCTGCACCCAAGGCCAGGTGCTGCACCAAGCCCATGTGGGAAGGAAGACGGCACATGGTATGGGTAACACGAGGGGAGGTGGGCACTGCAGCACGGGGAGACTCCGAGAGAGGACCAAGTCCATGAGAAACAAAGTTTGTGCCCGAGGCTGGTGCCGCGGCTCGCTAGGCTAATCTCCGCCTGCGGCGCTGGCACCCGGGTTCTAGCCCCGGTCAGGGCGCTGGATTCTGTCCTGGTTGCTCCTCTTCCTGTCCCTCTCTCTGCTGTGGCCCAGGAGTGCAGTGGAGGATGGCCCAAGTCCTTGAGCCCTGCACCCGCATGGGAGACCAGGAGAAGCACCTCGCTCCTGGCTTCGGATCAGCGTAGCGCGCTGGCCGCAGCGGCCATTGGGGGGTGAACCAACGGAAAAGGAAGACCTTTCTCTCTGTCTCTCTCTCTCTCACTGTCCACTCTGCCTGTCAAAAAAAAAAAAAAAAAAAAAACAGTTTGCGCCCGAAGTATGTGCCACCATTGTAGGGGAATCAGCTAAAGGCTAACACCACCAGGAACCAAAACCCAAACCGGCATCAAGGCAGAGCGAGCGAGCGAGCCTGGGGAGGAGCGAGCGAGCCTGGGGAGGAGCGAGCCCCAGGCATGAGGACAAGCGACAGCGACACAGATCTAATCAACTGGACCTCAGCTGACCTTGCTAGCAAGGTTCCGTTGGGAATTTTGGAGGATGGAAAAGGATCACAAAATCTGATGCCCATTTTTTATGCAGCTTGAGGAGGGGCATGCTTTGATTACAGCCGTCAGCGTGAGCGCTCGGTTCTCAGAGCCAGGTTAGAAACAAGCTCAGATGCGGTGTGTACAGGGCCACACCCAACCTTCAAACCAAGGAAAGAGCCAGTAAGATTTGAGATTAGAGGCACAGTCCCACCCACCTTCCAGCCACGAGCCAACCAGGCCTTCAGTGGGCACAGACTGCGCAGAAGAGGACCCAGGGGAGTTCTCGGAGGACTCCAGTCCTGTGACCAGGACCAGCACTGGTCGGAGACCTGTGGCTCCCATCAGCGGGCTGTGGAGAACAGCGTCACATCACAAAAGCAAGGCACCTAGGAGAACAGGACTGCCAGCAAATGCCAGACGCCAAATCAGTCGGCTCTGCAAAGACCCTCGAGGTCCCAAGTCTGACTCCGACAGCTCAGCACTACCCGGAGGCCTTGGCTCTGGCCGGCATCCCAACGACCCTATGCACAGAACGCTGCTGTGAGCGCCCATGCAGACAGCACGCTGGCAGGACATCAGCGGCACCAGCATGGAAAACGGAGCACCATCTGGTGTTTGGCTCTGTGAGCATGGGAAAGACCAACGTGGCAGACATCGCTGCCACGTTCCCGGCTGTGGCTGCATCAACTGAATGAGTGAGAGCGCTCCCTCAGTGCCTGCACCCTGGGGAGGAGGGAGGACGGCGGCCCAGGCGGCAGGGCCTGCACAGTGCACGTGCGAAGAAAGGCCCCCGGCACCGCCACAGCAACACCAACCGCCTCGGTGCCCTGGGAACACCAGTGACCGCTCTGCGACCGGACGCGCAGTCAGAGCGCCCGCGCCCCGAGCCACCAGGGGGCCGAAGTGTTCTTCTGCTGGGCCTCTGGTCACATGACTCACGTGACCATGAGCTCTCCGTCAGGGAGGGGAGTCGAGTCCCCTCCAGGGACAGACAACACACCCGGCTGGTGGAAAAGCCAGCACTCTCGCTCCAGAGCACACTGACCCAGCAGACGTCCCCCTGCCTCCGGGAAGCACGTATTTAAACGCTGCACACCCTCAGGTCAGAAAGGCAGAGCGTGCCCTGCAGACGGCGGGCACACGCTGACGCGCGCCTTCCTAGGGAAAATGCGACTGTTTTCAGTGTTTTCCCTCTGCGACAATTTCTGACAAAAATGAAATTTCTGTCAAAAATGAATTGGATCAAAAGCTGTATGACAAATTATGTGTCATTCATCATTTGACAGGGAAACTCCCGAATTTTGTCCCGCTTGACAATTCATCAATGTCGATTTAATGACTGCGATCAAGAACAATGAAACTATCTAACCCTAGACACGTGTGCTGACTGCACTGACCCTGGACACGAGTGCTGACTGCACTGACCCTAGACACATGTGCTGACTGCACTGACCCTAGATGCGTGTGCCGACTCCACTGACCCTAGACGCGTGTGCCGACTCCACTGACCCTAGACGCGTGTGCTGACTGCACTGACCCGACACGTGTGCCGACTGCACTGACCCTAGACGCATGTGCCGACTCCACTGACCCTAGACGCGTGTGCCGACTGCACTGACCCTAGACGCGTGTGCCGACTGCACTGACCCTAGACACGTGTGCCGACTCCACTGACCCTAGACGCGTGTGCCGACTCCACTGACCCTAGACACGTGTGCCGACTCCACTGACCCTAGACGCGTGTGCTGACTGCACTGACCCGACACGTGTGCCGACTGCACTGACCCTAGACGCGTGTGCCGACTCCACTGACCCTAGACGCGTGTGCCGACTGCACTGACCCTAGACGCGTGTGCCGACTGCACTGACCCTAGACACGTGTGCCGACTCCACTGACCCTAGACGCGTGTGCCGACTCCACTAACCCGACACGTGTGCCGACTGCACTGACCCTAGACACGTGTGCTGACTGCACTGACCCTAGACGCGTGTGCCGACTCCACTAACCCGACACGTGTGCCGACTGCACTGACCCTAGACACGTGTGCCGACTGCACTGACCCTAGACGCGTGTGCCGACTCCACTAACCCGACACGTGTGCTGACTCCACTAACCCGACACGTGTGCTGACTGCACTGACCCTAGACATTCTCCACTCGCTCATACGTGTGAAACTAACCCTACACATGTGTGCTGACTCCACTAACCCTAGACACGTGTGCTGACTCCACTAACCTGACACGTGTGCTGACTGCACTGACCCTAGACGCGTGTGCTGACTGCACTGACCCTAGACATTCTCCACTCGCTCATACGTGTGAAACTAACCCTACACATGTGTGCTGACTCCACTAACCCTAGACACGTGTGCTGACTGCACTGACCCTAGACACGTGTGCTGACTCCACTGACCCTAGACACGTGTGCTGACTGCACTGACCCGACACATGTGCTGACTCCGCCCTCCACTCGCCCACGTGAAACTAACCCTAGCCATGTGTGCTGACTCCGCCCTCCACTCGCTCATACGTGTGAAAGCTGGTCTGGTCTTGAACCCGGTCCCCGAAACCCAAAGCCAATCAGCAGCTGAACACTGCCAGGGGCTTGGTGCTGCTGTGCCAGCGGTCCAGACGGGGGAGAACCTGTCAATCAGGCACACGCCCGAGGCTGCAGACACCTGGGCACTCACGTACGGCCACGCAGGCGCCGCATCCAACAGGCGCCCAGAACAACTGCTCTTCAGGGGCGATCTCGGCAAGGTTGCTTTCCAGGCAGGAAACAGGGACGCTGGGACCCCGGGGTCCTGCTGCAGAAGGCAGGGCGGCCCCCGCAGAGACCACGGCCTGCAGACAGCCGTGTGACAGGCTCGGCGGCCTGGTCCTCCTCCGAGACTCAGCTCTGACAGGGCCGAGTCGGCATGCGCCATGTCTGCCAGGACGCCGCACTGCCGGGAGGCGCAGCCAGGGCGCCGCGCAGGGCACACGCCTCTGGGGACGCGCACCCTGCTTCCCACAGCCAGGAAAGCCGGTCACGTCCAAACCCACCCGGACTGCCCAGATGCCGTCTCGGAGGGCCGGCTGGAGGGGCCAGCTCCTATTTCGGATTCTGCACCCCGGGGACACTTTGAGCTTCACCACCTCCACAGCCCCTGCAGCCCAGAGACCAGCAGGCTCGCCAGCAGGCACTGTGGATTCGCCCCGGGAGTCTCAGCGTCCCCGTGTCTGCCATCCACCCACACCTCACGGGCACAGCCCTGATCCCTGCTGAGTGCCGGTGCCACCCACCCCACCCCCCGTGACGGCAGCGTGACGGAGACTGCCTGCAGGGTTCCTCCAGGTCTCTACACTGCCCCCACAGCAACGCAGCCACGGGAAACACCAACCACCCCACAGACGGAATCGCCCTTCCCAGCTGCTTGTGGTGAATGGCTGACGGGTGGAGGCAGCTGCGGCCCAGGCCCAGCCCCAGCCCCAGCCCCTGCCCTGCCCCAGCAGGCCCTGCCCCTGCCCTGCCCCTGCTCTGGCCCCTGCCCTGCCCCAGCTGGCTCTGCCCTGGCCCCGGCCCCTGCCCCTGCCCCCCTGCCCCTGCCCTGCCCCAGCCCCAGCCCCTGCCCCAGCAGGCCCAGCCCCAGCCCCAGCCCCTGCCCCTGCTCTGGCCCCCGCCCCAATCCCAGCAGGCCCTGCCCCTGCTCTGGCCCCTGCCCTGCCCCTACTGGCTCACTGGACACACTCTGCACCGGAGGCCACCCTGGAGCCTGTTAACAGTGCAGCGCCCCACAACCATCAGCCACTCTCCAGGCCAGCTCTGAGAGATGGGCCAGGCACTGGCCCAGGGGAGCAGGACTCCAGGAGGCGTCACAGCAGCTCCCCACGGCCAGCCAGAGCGCCCCAGCTTCCCAAGGGGACTCAGGGCCTTGCTCCCCAGCAAAGCCCCTCCACCAGTACCAGTCAGTACCAGAGCTGAGGTCTGACAGCACGTCGGGCTTCCTTCCAGGGTGCGGAGGGCTCGCCCCGCCCTGGCGCATCACCACCTTGTCCTGGGTGTGGAAAGCAGGGCAGGACTCAGAATCTGCGTCCCACTGTCCACAGACAGCCCACCTGGGACACCTATTCTGCATCACTGTCACCCTACAGGCTGGCCCCAGGACCCCAAGACCTAACTCAACAGCCGCTCCCTCCAGGCCAGAAAATAAACATACACTCGCAACAACAAGACAACTTTGCGCGTGTCAGTTCTTCCATGTTAGTGTGTGTCCACATGCGTGTGTATGTGATTACACAGAGCTTCTGTGTACACATGTGCATAGTCCCTCTGCACACGCACACAGCTCTCCACGGTAACACGTGGGCGCACGCCTGTGTACGCAGGGCCTCTGCCCCAGTGCCTGCACGCGCACACAGCTCTGCACGGTAACACATGGGCGCACGCCTGTGCGCTCAGGGCCTCTGCCCCAGTGCCTGCACACACACACAGCTCTGCACGGTAACACGTGGGCGCACGCCTGTGCGCTCAGGGCCTCTGCCCCAGTGCCTGCACGCGCACACAGCTCTCCACGGTAACACGTGGGCGCACGCCTGTGCGCTCAGGGCCTCTGCCCCAGTGCCTGCACGCGCACACAGCTGTCCACGGTAACACGTGGGCGCATGCCTGTGCGCTCAGGGCCTCTGCCCCAGTGCCTGCACGCGCACACAGCTCTGCACGGTAACACGTGGGCGCACGCCTGTGCGCTCAGGGCCTCTGCCCCAGCGCCTGCACTCGCACACAGCCGTCCACGGTAACACGTGGGCGCACGCCTGTGCGCTCAGGGCCTCTGCCCCAGTGCCTGCACGCGCACACAGCTCTGCACGGTAACACGTGGACGCACGCCTGTGCGCTCAGGGCCTCTGCCCCAGTGCCTGCACGCGCACACAGCTCTGCACGGTAACACGTGGGCGCACACCTGTGCGCTCAGGGCCTCTGCCCCAGTGCCTGCACGCGCACACAGCTCTCCACAGTAACACGTGGGCGCACACCTGTGCGCTCAGGGCCTCTGCCCCAGTGCCTGCACGCGCACACAGCTCTGCACGGTAACACGTGGGCGCACACCTGTGCGCTCAGGGCCTCTGCCCCAGTGCCTGCACGCGCACACAGCTCTGCACGGTAACACGTGGGCGCACGCCTGTGCACTCCTAGTTCCTCTGCACCAGCGTGTGCAGCACACACACCTCCATTCTTCCCCACAGACAGCTGTGTCTCCTCCTGTGGCCCCCACACAGCCTGGCACAAGCCACACTGGGCCCAGGCTCATGCAACAAGCAGCGGGCACTCTGCTGAGCCACAGCTGCCCTCTGGCCCTCAAAGCCCAGGGCAAGCAGGACGCTGTTCTGTTTCTACTCCAACAGTCCCGGCCTGCAGTGAAAGCAGCCTCCCCCGTGCACAGAGGGGAACAGACAGCTCATCACTCAGGCTCAAAGCAAACAGCGACGTCGGACGCCAGCAGGACACCGCGCGAACAGTTCTCAAACGCTCACCTGCCACAGGCTGCAGCAAGCAAGCTGTGGGTGGCTCTGAGCTGACAAGCAGCACGGCCGGGATGGGCGCCAAGGTGGCCACTGTCCAGCAGCTGCAGGAACCCCAAGGCACCAATCATCTGCCTCGGCCGCTGCTGCTCATGCCAAAGCAGGCAGCTGAGCAAGCGAAGGGAGGAGGGGCAGGGCGGAACGGGCACAAGACGGAAGCCCCGGCCACTCGTAAGGGGTCCTGCCAGGCCACCCGGGGCACACAGTGGGACGGGCACAAGACGGAAGCCCCGGCCACCCTCCACGGCCACTCGTAAGGGGTCCTGCCAGGCCACCCAGAGCACACAGTGGGACGGGCACAAGACGGAAGCCCTGGCCACCCTCCACGGCCACTCGTAAGGGGTCCTGCCAGGCCACCCGGAGCACACAGTGGGACGGGCACAAGACGGAAGCCCCGGCCACTTGTAAGGGGTCCTGCCAGGCCACCCGGAGCACACAGTGGAACGGGCACAAGACGGAAGCCCCGGCCACCCTCCACGGCCACTCGTAAGGGGTCCTGCCAAGCCACCCGGGGCACACAGTGGAACAGTGTGTCTCTCTGACCCAGCCTGAGAGTGGGTGGTGCTGCGCACCCTCTGCCCTGCCCCAGCCTGAGAGCGGGCGGTGCTGCGCACCCTCTGCCCTGACCCAGCCTCCTGGGGTGCTGCTGGAGCTAGCCAGCCAACAGGGGCTCTCCCCGCCCCACCCAGCTGCCTTTCTCTCCTTCCCTCTCCCCCTCTCTCTGCCTTTCAAACAAACAGAGAACCTGGTGAGAGAGTAGGGACATGCTGCGCAGGGGCAGCCAGGGATGAGGCATCAGGAAGGATGTGGTGTCCAGGCTGTGGGGAAGACCAGCGCACGGTCCAGCCAGGGAGAAACAGAAGCCACAAGCCTCGCAGGTAAGGTGGAAGGAGAGAGGACAAGGCCACACGTTCCCTGACCGGGCCTGTGAGGAGGGGGTACCACCAAAGGCAGGGACAGAGCTCGCGGTGCGTCCTGCCTGGTCCCTGGGGCAAGCCTGCCATCAAGGGAGCATGAGGACGGCCCACTGGACACGGCTGGCTTGACACCTTCTGCCACAACTCATTTACTTCCAGTGGCACCAAAAACAGATTGGACGCAGCGAGGCCTCTGTCTACGTCACAGCCAACCCCAGGACAGTAACTGGACGAGACGAGCATGAGGCCTGGTGGCACGCAGCCTGGCCACGGCCACTCCAACTCACCACCTGACGGGCACAACAGACACCACCTTCACACACCTGGCACCTGAGCCCTCCCTCTATTCTCCCCTGATTTCTATTTATTTCAAAGGCAGAAAGAAAGTGAGAGAGATCGTCCCTCTGCTGATTAACCCTTTCCTCCCACATTACCCACAATAGCCACAGCTGGACCAGGCCACCCAGGAGCTGGGGACGCAACCTGGGTCTCGCACGGGACAGCGGAGACAGAAATCCTCGCACCATCACCACTGCTCCGGGGGGGCGGGGGCCTCAGCAGGAAGCCAGGACTCCA
The DNA here is from genome assembly GCF_033115175.1 of Lepus europaeus. NCBI lineage: Eukaryota > Metazoa > Chordata > Mammalia > Lagomorpha > Leporidae > Lepus > Lepus europaeus. The sequence goes on along the minus strand of NC_084847.1, from coordinate 59,228,643 downwards.
ACCCAGGCACCCTGATTGGATAGGGGCATCAGGAGGGCTGTCTTAACACCCACCCCAGCCCAGCCCTTCTGGCCATCGCCACTGACCACACGCAAGAGATGTACCTTCTCGCCCAGTGGAGCCCACTACAAAACTCACCCCTGCTGGGGCCGGTGCTGTGGCACAGCAGGTGAGAGCCCCAGCCGGCAGCGCCAGCATCCTATATAGGTGCTGGTTCGAGTCCTGGCTGCTCCTCTTCCAATCCAGCTCCCTGCTAATGCACCTGGAAAGCAGGAGATGGCCCAAGTCCTTGGGCCCTGCACCCACATGGGGGACCTGGAGGAAGCTCCTGGCTCCTGGCTTCGGATAGGCTCAGTTCCAGCCACTGCGGCCATACGGGGAGCGAACCAGCAGGTGGAAGGTCTTTCTTTCTCTGTCTCCCCTCACCCCCTTCACCTCTCTCTGTAACTCTGCCTTTCAAATAAATAAACCTTAATTTTAAAAAAAGAAGAAAGAGAAACCCACCCCTGCGATGGCCATTCTGAGAAGTCACATGAGGGCCCTCCAAATGCTGTGGAAATACGACTCAAAGCTCATTTCAGAACAGACACAACTTTGACCTCTACCATGGGTCTTCACGTAGCTCGTGCAGGTGCATAGGAAACAATCACACACAGACAATTCTCTCCCACCAAAATTAACTTTTCTTTGAATCCCATGTTTCCACGAGCATTTTCAAGCGCCCACAGCGCTTGCAGCCCATGCTCAGACCACGTGCGCTTCACTGGCAGCCCTGCCTCCTGCTCCCCAGCTGATCAACCTGCAGCTCGAGTTTCCCTGACAAACAGGGAGTAAGGACAGCAGTTCTCAGGGCTCCCCTGAAGGATTAAGTGACAGACTACACAGGAAGCGCTTAGCACAATGTCTGCTGCAGGCACATGTCCAATCACCACCAGCATCACCACCACCACCACCATCACCACCACCGGCATCACCACCACCACCACCACCACCATCACCCCCACCCCCACCATCACCCCCCCACCACCACCACCACCACCACTACCACCGGCATCACCACCACCACCATCATCACCATCACCCCCACCCCCACCATCACCACCACCACTACCACCGGCATCACCACCACCATCACCATCACCACCACCACCACCATCACCACTACCACCACCACCACCACCATCACTACCAGCACCACCATCTTCACCGCGCACTGCTGTACCGCGTCCCGGCCCTCACGTGCCCTCGCTCAGGGCATGTCTGAGTTGTGAAGGAGCGCGGCCTCCTCTCCAGGGCCCCAGCACTTCCCTGACACCAGCAAGGGCCTCGCAAGGGCAGGGGAGGCATCAGGGAGCCCCTGGGAGCCCCGTGGCAGGGACACACGCCGTGTCATCTCAGATCCGGAGTAGCTGGCCCTGTCCTCAGCCCATCTAACCAAGATGCAAAAACAAGGTGAGGGCAGCGGAGGCCAGCCTCCACTGGGGGCAGTCACGTTCCCACGGGGGCACGGAGGACTCACAGCACTCACACCAGGGACAGGCCGTGCCACTGGAGCCGCCCGAGGACGGAGAGCAGAGGCCAGCCAGATGGCAGTGCGGCCAACCCTAGCCTTCCCCTGAGGACTGCCTACTGACGCTCCCTGCAGACCCCAAGCCCACACCCAGCCTGTGCACACGTCCTCCCCCATGTCATCGGGGACGGCCAGGCGTCACCACGCACAGGCGGGTCACGGTGTGCTCTCACTCAGCCCTCCAATCAGTGGCCAGGGATGCACTCCAGTCCTGAGCACGCGAATACATGAGAAAGCGTCTGTCCTGGCGCAGTGGAGAACCGGGATCCACCAGCCCAGGTCAAGGCTGCAGCCCCAGGGCACGCAGGGACTCCCTCCGCCCAGGCTGCAGGTGGCCCAGCAGGTGGGTCTCACCCCCAGCATCTGCTCAGTGCAGGACGCTCAGTCTCCATACCCCCTGCCAGAGTCCCAGCAGACCCTCACCCAGGGGCCCCCGGGGGAGGAGGGGCTGTGTGTCCCTGAAACAGGCTGCCACTGCCGCCGCAGAACCATGGAAGAAAACCGTCACAGAAGGGGTCCAGCGCCAGGCTCCATGCGCCCAGCGCTCACTGGCAGTCTCCAGCGTCAGGCTCCACGCGTGTGGGACGCACACTGGCAGCAAAGCCCAAACCCTGCACGTGGACTTGGCAGAGGCCTGAGCCAGCACCACACCAGAGCCTGCTTCTCCAGGCTCCGCAGCCCAACACAGCCTCCTCCTACGGGGTAAATTCGAGGGGAGGGGCACCCCCGACCCTGCCTCCTCCTGGACGGTGCTCACCGAGTGCGCCGCAGCAGCGGGACAGGTCCACACCCAGCGCCAGGCTCATGCACGCAGGTCACACACCAACATCTTAAAGCACTCCTTGAAGGGCTGGCGCTGTGCCACAGCGGGTAAAGCCACTGCCAGCAATGCTGGAATCCCATATAGGCGCCAGTGTATGTCCCAGCGGCTCCACTTCAGATCCAGCTCCCCATTAAGAAAAGCAGAAGAGGGTCCAAGTGCTCGGGCCCCTGCACCCACGTGGGAGCCCCAGAAGAAGCCCCGGGCTCCTGGCTTCAGCCTGGCCCAGCCCTGGCTGCTGTCGCTATTTGGGGTGTGAAGGCGCGAATGGAAGACCTCTCTTTCCCTCCCTCTCTGTGCTCTGGTTTCTAAATGAACGCATGCATGCCCCTCCATGGTGAGGGCAGCCCTTCCGCAGGGCGGACAGCCAGCCCTCCCTGGGGCAGGAGGGAGCGGGAGCCACCGGCCCGCAGCACTGCAGGAGCTCCAGAGGCGGCCCCCGCCCCCAGGGCCCGCAGCCAGGTGTGACTGTAACAGGAACGAGGTGGAGACTCTTCACCAAGACCAGCACGGCCAGGCAACTTGAGGGCAAAGGCCACAGCTGCCAAACCCTTCTCTACTGCCCCTGCTGGGGCCTCCCATGATCAGGGATCTGTGTCCTTCCTGGCGCTGGGGAGTGAACGAAGGGCTGGGAATGGCAGCCCCCAGCACACGCAAGCCCGCAAGCACGTGAACGCACCAGCTCTCAACGCACCTGCCCACAGCCCACGACTGTCAACTGAACCTGGGCCCCAGGTCACCACTGTGGGACACAGTCCCCCAGTGCCACCAGGGAGATGGGACACGGTCCCCCAGTGCCACCAGGCAGCTGGAACACGGTCCTCCAGTGCCACCAGGCCGCTGGGACACGGTCCCCCAGTGCCACCAGGCCGCTGGGACACATTCTCCCAGTGCCACCAGGCAGCTGGGACGCGGTCCCCCAGTGCCACAGCAGCTGGGACGCGGTCCCCCAGTGCCACCAGGCAGCAGCCGCAGTGACCAAGTATATCTCAGCTCCCAGACAGGACATCTGCTGGTTTAGACCTCACAGCAACGCACTGCTCAGCCCCAGCACCCTGCAGCTGGCAAGACAGAGACACAGCAGCCTAGCAGGGAGCAGACCCCGCTGTGAGCAGACCCAGGAACCCCAGCTCCAGGGCCTGGGGTCACCATGCCTCCTACACACTCCACCCCTACAGCACCGTGTCCAGCACAGGCCCCCGCTGGGCAGCAGCGGCACCTGCCAGCCCCCTCTGGAGCGTGCTCCTGCACTACAGGATGAGCCCACGCTTCACAGGGGCCAAAGCACAGACCCTGGAAAGCGTTCCCAGTGAGCCAGGGCAGAACCAGGGCCCCCTGGCCGCCAAGACCTGTGGGGAGGAGGCAGGGTCACCGGCTTCATGGGAGAGAAGAGGCAGTGGCCCTACCCCCATGTGGCTAACCAGGCTCTCCAGGGACCCAGGCTCCCAAGAGTGGAGGTTGGCCCAGGAGTCACTCAGACGTCCTCCTAGCACACGAGCTGCTCCCTGGGGCAGGGGCTCCACACCCAAGACCCCCAAGATCCCAGGAGGAGGTGGCTGCTCAGCCCAAGGCGCGCCCGGTGCTGGAGCGGGGGCGGGGCACACACAGTGGCCTGCCCCACACGGCTCTCCGGGTGGAGACCGGCCACAGACACCACCGTCTGGCAGGAGAAAACTCAGCCTGTCTCCGCTCCCCTAATAGTTCATTCTGTTTCATTTTCAAAGCGAAAGGGAGGGGATCGCCGGGCGAACGTTAAAGCTTTAATTTCCGATCGCTTCTAATGCCTGTTTCATCTGACAGTGGCTTTGAAAGCAAAGGCAATCTTCATCACGGAGGCTCTAGCGTAAACCTTTGTGATTACGTCCACACAACAGGTGCTCCTCAAGCCGTCTTCCCAGCGACATCAGTCCCCGAAAGAAGCAGCCCCTCCTCCTGGCTGCTAATAAATTACTAAGGTGGTCCCTCTCTCCACCGTGGCTGGATGTCCACAGCAAGTGCTGGGCCCAGCCCTGCTCAAGATCCATCCACTGGGCAGGCCTCACGGGTACCGGGGTACCCCGCCTTAGTCACGGCCACCCGCGTCTAGGCACCAACCACGCCTGGCACCGGCCTCTAGCAACTCGGCCCGTGCTGGCCCCACGAAAGCTCACTGTGGGAATTCCACTCTTGTCTGGGGCAGGCCCAGGGCCCAGCCTCAGCCAAGAAGGCCTGCGGGCACCTGCCGGCAGCAGACGTCATGGCTGCAGACAGGAGGCCTGTCCCTGTCCCTGTCCCAGTCCCATCTCCATCTCTATCCCCATCTCTGTCCCAGTCCCGCCCCCACCTCTGTCCCTGTCCCCGTCCCCATCTCCGTCCCTGTCCCTGTCCCCATCCCAGTCCCATCTCCGTCCCCACCTCTGTCCCTGTCCCTGTCCTCATCTCCGTCCCTGTCCCTGTCCCCATCTCCGTCCCTGTCCCTGTCCCTGTCCCCATCTCCGTCCCCGTCCCCATCTCCGTCCCTGTCCCTGTCCCAGTCCCCATCTCTGTCCCTGTCCCTGTCCCAGTCCCCATCTCCATCCCCGTCTCTGTCCCAGTCCCCGTCCCCTCCCCACCACTGCCTCACAGCCCCCAGGGCCAGCAGCCTGAGCACCTGCTGACTGAGAAGCACGCAGGAGCCTGCAGAGGTCCGTGGACACTCAGTTTCTATGCAGCCTTTGTCCCCAGTTGCTGACACAGAGCTCCTAAAACCTGGGCGTGTCCCGAGTGACAGGCATTCCAGCAGATCACAGTGAGAACTCCTAATGAGGTGACTCACACAGGTCTGAGGCGGCCCAGAGGGTGGGGCGGTGCTAGAGTGGGCTGTGGAAGCTCGGCGTGGCTCAGAGCGGGGGCTGGCACTGGGCACGGCGGGTACAGCCGCCACCCCATACGGCTGCTTTGCTTCCAATCCAGCTCCCTGCTGATGTGCCTGGAAAAGCAGCAGAAGACAGCCCAAATCCTTGGACCCCTGCATCCATGTGGGAGACCCAGACAAAGGACCCGACTCCTGACTTCAGCCTGGCCCACCTCTGGTCGTTGAGACCATTTAGGAAGCGAACCGGCGGACAGAAGGTTGGTCTCTCTCTCTCTCTCTCTCTGGTGGAAAGAAAGTATCTCCCCCCCTCCCCGATAGAAGGGATCCCCCCCCCCAGCGGATAGAAGGTATCGCTCTCTTTCTCCCCCCCACCCCGGCAGATAGAAGGAATCTCTCCGCCCCCCCCCCCCAGTGGAGAGAAGGTCTCTCTCTCCCTCTCTCTCTCTCCCTCTCCCTCTCTCTTTCTGCCTCTCCCTCCCTCTATCTGCCTCTGCTTCTCTGTAACTCTGCCTTTCAAATAAATTAATTAATATTTAAAAAAAAAAAAAAGTGCTTCAAGCTGCAGTGCCCACGCAGGGCCAGGAGGGGGGCAGCTCCACACCCTCCACGGCCCGCCCCATGCCCTCTCTCCAGCCCCGTCTGGGCAGCAGACGAGTACTTGTAAACAGGGCACTCTGCTGGGTGCTGGGTCAGCTTTCCAAACTGAGGAGGGCTCGACTCCCCTAAGAAAAGACAGCAAACAGGCCGGCGCGGCGGCTCACTAGGCTAGTCCTCCGCCTGTGGCGCCAGCACACCGGGTTCTAGTCCCGGTTGGGGTGCCGGATTCTGTCCTGGTCACCCCTCTTCCAGGCCAGCTCCCTGCTGTGGCCCGGGAGGGCAGTGGAGGATGGCCCAAGTGCTTGGGCCCTGCACCCGCAAGGGAGACCAGGAGAAGCATCTGGCTCCTGGCTTCAGATCAGCGTGGTGCACCGGCCACAACATGCCAGCCGTGGCGGCCACTTGGGGGGTGAACCAACGGAAAAAGGAAGACCTTTCTCTCTGTCTCTCTCTCTCACTGTCCACTCTGCCTGTCAAAAAAAAAAAGAGAAGAAAACGAAGAAGAAAAAAAAAAAGACAGCTCGAGGCTCTCTCACACCCCAATCCCAACAGGCGAAACTCACACGTCACATGGACAGTGTCACCCTCCATCCCCATGAGAGAACACGTGCATTCCGGAACCCGTACCTGGACAGCACAGGCCACATGGGGATTCGAATCTGCCACCTGGCATCTGAGATGGGGTGGTTCAGCGGACCAGACCCTGAAACCTGCCAGCTCCAGCTCACGTCAGAACTGAACCAACTCATGGGGCGCCCGGTCGGGGTCGGAGCCAGAGAACCGGCTTAGAAAAGATCCAGCACATCTGGTGCTGAGAGGAAGGACCGGACAGCAGGCCTGGCATGGCTGTGCGCTGCCCACTCGGCTTGCTGCCAGGCTGGCATTTCTGCTATCTGGAGGGCACAGTCCACACACACTGGGAACCCAGGGCCAGGCCTCAGCACCAAGACGGGGCCCCAGGGAGCCCACACATTGGGAAGCAACAGGAGAGCCCGCATCCGAGCCAGCACGCCCTGAGGGGCGACTTGGCATGGCGTCCGGACCATGCTGTCACCCCACGCAGCAGGAGCGCGGGGCAACGCCGCCCTCGGACCCCAGCCCCCGAGCAGCGCGGGTGCGGTACCTGCTGCTGCCACAGCAGGAGCGCGGGGCGACGCCGCCCTCGGACCCCAGCCCCGAGCAGCGCGGGTGCGGTACCTGCTGCTGCCACAGCAGGAGCGCGGGGCGACGCCGCCCTCGGACCCCAGCCCCGAGCAGCGCGGGTGCGGTACCTGCTGCTGCCACAGCAGGAGCGCGGGGCGACGCCGCCCTCGGACCCCAGCCCCGAGCAGCGCGGGTGCGGTACCTGCTGCTGCCACAGCAGGAGCGCGGGGCGACGCCGCCCTCGGACCCCAGCCCCGAGCAGCGCGGGTGCGGTACCTGCTGCTGCCACAGCAGGAGCGCGGGGTGACGCCGCCCTCTGACCCCAGCCCCGAGCAGCGCGGGTGCAGTACCTGCTGGAGCGCGGGGCGACGCCGCCCTCGAACCCCAGCCCCAAGCAGCGCGGGTGCTGTACCTGCTGCTGCCCTCGGACCCCAGCCCCGGGCAGCGCGGGTGCGGTACCTGCTGCTGATGCTGCGGTTCTTGTCCTGCAGCGCCAGTTCTCTCTGCTGCAGCTCCACAATGAATCTGGAAAGGTCTTCCGGAGTCCTGGGGAGAAAGGTGACACCACAGGTTCAGCTGTACCCCAGGCCCTGGCTCTGAACCCCCACTGAAGCCCCCCCCCCCCCAGCACTGGCTGCCGGCCCACAGCCACCCGGCCCTGGGCAGCACATGCTCACCATGCCTGCATCCAAGCAGGGCCCACCCCCAGCAACGTGGCACCGGGACGACTTCTCCCGCGAACAAACAGTGCGGCTGTGCAGAGGAGAGGAAGGGCAGGGCGCGGGCACACGCACGTGGCCCCGTTTCCCTCGCCCCCTGCCACACGCCAAGCACAGCGATACACAGGAAGCAGGCACCGGGGCCACATGGGGCGAGCCACGCCACAGCCTCGTGGCCAAGGGAATCAGGTCCAACGCCGACCGCGGCCACACAGGCAAGGCAGGCACTTCGTGGGAGGGGAGTCCCCGCTCCACACAAGCAGAGTGGCTCCTAGTCACCAAGTCAGAGCACCCTGCCAGTGAGCCCCGTGCTGGCACCGGCAGCAGCCACTCACAGCACGGCACAGCCGGGGGCCTCTAAAGAAGCCAAGCGTGGCGCTCCCTGCCAACACCGAGCCTAAAACCCACACCCTGCAGATCCCACGCAGAGCTCCGTCACGTGCACCGACAGCCCACGCGTGCCCCAGCCCCGCATCAGGCGACACTGCCCGCAGGGCTCCTCCCGGATCTTCTCATGGCCAACTTCTCTGCACTCAGAGAAGGCGCGGCTCCCACAAAGCCTGCTCAAGCCCAAGCCCGGGGCTCCCCAGCCAGTACTGCCTGACAGGGCACCGAGGACGGCCATCACCGACCCCGCGTGCCACTGGCAGGGGCTTCTGGCACGTCTTCAGCGCGGGCACCAAGTCCCCAGAACTCACTTCCCCGAGCAGAGCCCCGCCCACAGGATCCCTGGTCCCCTATCTGCAAAGAGCCCGCGCTCACTCCCAGGGCCCCCCCAGAGCACAGGGCCCTGCTCTGGATGTCTGGCGGGAACAGAGCCCTCTAGGTCAGCCATCAGCTGGGTGGGACAACGCTCATGAATTAAGGGATCTTCTGAGAAACTGATGCCTGGAGGGAGGCGGAGGGTCAGCCACTCTCCCCAGACCCAGCCTCAGGGCCAAAGCAAGTGCGCGATGCGAGAAGATGTGTTCTAAAGCCATCCTCTGAATGTATTTGGTCTGAAAGGAGAGAGACAGACGGGCAGGGGACCTCCCATCTGCCGGCTGGCTCTCCGAACGCCTGCAGCAGTCGGGGCTGGGCCAGGCTGAACCCAACTGCTATCCCCACGTGGGTGGCTGGGCCAGCTCCCGCTGCCCTAGGGTGCACACCAGCAGGAAGTGGGACCAGGGCCGAGCAGGAATGCGATCCTGGGTGTCCACTGTGACACAGGTGTCCGTGGCAAACACCGCCATTCCCGGCCACCTGCAGCCGCTCTTCCCAGCCATGGAAACGCTGCAGGCAGGGGGCACGACAGCCAGTTCTCACGGGACAGAACGGCTGCTGGGCTCACGAGACAGCCCCTACCCCTCGAGGCCAGGGTGACCACTCCGGTTGGGCTCTCTGGTCAAAAGGTGAACCCCTGGGTCGGGCAGTGTGCCACAGCAGGTTAAGCCACCACGCGCAACGCCAGCATCCCATACTGATGTGCCAGATCAAGTTCTGGCTACCTCGCTGCCAATCCAGCTCCCTGCCAGTGCACTTAAGAGGCCCCAGAAGAGGACCCAGTGCTAGGCCCTTGCCACCCGCATCAGTGATCCGGCTAGAGTTCCTGGCTCCTGGCTTCCACCTGGCCCAGCCCTGGCTGTTGGCAACCATTTGAGGGATGAAGCCAGACTGGAAGATCTCTGTGTGTCTCTTCCCCTCTCTCTTTGTACTCTACCTTTCAAATAAATAAGTAAATAATCTTGATTAAAATAAAAAAGTTGAACCCAACACTGTTCACACAGACGAGGAAAGCCTCCTTCAGCCCTGACCCTGGCAGTCGGACCTCCCAGGGGCCTGGTGGCACTCCCAGGGTCAGCACTGTGACCTGGGAGGCAGGAGGAGGGGGAGGCACACCACACATGCCCACACGCACGTTCCTCCCCATGAGCCACAAGGGCCTGAGGACCAGACACCCGGATGGAGAGGCGGGGACAGCTGCACACTGAGGCCAAGGCCCGTCTCTCAGATGCAGAGTGTGCAGGGAGTGTGCTGGCTGGGGCAGGCTAAGTCCCCCAGGGACACTCCCGCTGGGACACAGAGAGCCGCCCAGCCCACGGCTCAGAGCACAGTCGGTACAGATGCCGGAGCCCCGGTGGGCCAGGATCTGTAGAGTCCTGTGAGGGGACAAGGGAAGGTGTGATCGCCGAGCTGACCGTGTCCCCCAGATATGTGAGCGCAGAGTGGCCCTGTGAGGCAGGAGACACACACTCCTGCCCCAGGCCCCGTCCACAGAGGCCCACAGGACAGCCCGGCGCCTCCTCCACGTCACACCAGGAGACACACACTCCTGCCCCGGGCCCCGTCCACAGAGGCCCACAGGACAGCCCAGCACCTCCTCCACGTCACACCAGGAGACACACACTCCTGCCCCGGGCCCCGCCCACAGAGGCCCACAGGACAGCCCGGCACCTCCTCCACGTCACACCAGGAGACACACACTCCTGCCCCGGGCCCTGTCCACGGAGGCCCACAGGACAGCCCGGCAGCCTCCTCCACGTCACACCAGGAGACACACACTCCTGCCCCGGGCCCCGTCCACGGAGGCCCACAGGACAGCCCGGCACCTCCTCCACGTCACACCAGGAGACACACACTCCTGCCCCGGGCCCCGTCCACGGAGGCCCACAGGACAGCCCGGCACCTCCTCCACGTCACACCAGGAGACACACACTCCTGCCCCGGGCCCCGTCCACGGAGGCCCACAGGACGGCCCGGCACCTCCTCCACGTCACACCAGGAGACACACACTCCTGCCCCGGGCCCCGTCCACAGAGGCCCACAGGACGGCCCGGCAGCCTCCTCCACGTCACACCAGGAGACACACACTCCTGCCCCAGGCCCTGTCCACGGAGGCCCACAGGACAGCCCGGCAGCCTCCTCCACGTCACACCAGGAGACACACACTCCTGCCCCAGGGCCCCGTCCACGGAGGCCCACAGGACAGCCCGGCACCTCCTCCACGTCACACCAGGAGACACACACTCCTGCCCCAGGGCCCCGTCCACGGAGGCCCACAGGACAGCCCGGCACCTCCTCCACGTCACACCAGGAGACACACACTCCTGCCCCGGGCCCCGTCCACGGAGGCCCACAGGACAGCCCGGCACCTCCTCCACGTCACACCAGGAGACACACACTCCTGCCCCAGGGCCCCGTCCACGGAGGCCCACAGGACAGCCCGGCACCTCCTCCACGTCACACCAGGAGACACACACTCCTGCCCCGGGGCCCCGCCCACGGAGGCCCACAGGACGGCCCGGCACCTCCTCCACGTCACACCAGGAGACACACACTCCTGCCCCGGGCCCCGTCCACGGAGGCCCACAGGACAGCCCGGCACCTCCTCCACGTCACACCAGGAGACACACACTCCTGCCCCGGGCCCCGTCCACGGAGGCCCACAGGACAGCCCGGCACCTCCTCCACGTCACACCAGGAGACACACACTCCTGCCCCGGGCCCCGTCCACGGAGGCCCACAGGACGGCCCGGCACCTCCTCCACGTCACACCAGGAGACACACACTCCTGCCCCAGGCCCCGTCCACAGAGGCCCACAGGACGGCCCGGCAGCCTCCTCCACGTCACACCAGGAGACACACACTCCTGCCCCAGGCCCTGTCCACGGAGGCCCACAGGACGGCCCGGCAGCCTCCTCCACGTCACACCAGGAGACACACACTCCTGCCCCAGGCCCTGTCCACAGAGGCCCACAGGACGGCCCGGCAGCCTCCTCCACGTCACACCAGGAGACACACACTCCTGCCCCAGGCCCCGTCCACGGAGGCCCACAGGACGGCCCGGCAGCCTCCTCCACGTCACACCAGGAGACACACACTCCTGCCCCAGGCCCCGTCCACAGAGGCCCACAGGACGGCCCGGCAGCCTCCTCCACGTCACACCAGGAGACACACACTCCTGCCCCAGGCCCTGTCCACGGAGGCCCACAGGACGGCCCGGCAGCCTCCTCCACGTCACACCAGGAGACACACACTCCTGCCCCGGGCCCCGTCCACGGAGGCCCACAGGACAGCCCGGCAGCCTCCTCCACGTCACACCAGGAGACACACACTCCTGCCCCGGGCCCCGTCCACAGAGGCCCACAGGACGGCCCGGCAGCCTCCTCCACGTCACACCAGGAGACACACACTCCTGCCCCGGGCCCCGTCCACGGAGGCCCACAGGACAGCCCAGCACCTCCTCCACGTCACACCAGGAGACACACACTCCTGCCCCGGGCCCCGTCCACAGAGGCCCACAGGACAGCCCGGCACCTCCTCCACGTCACACCAGGAGACACACACTCCTGCCCCGGGCCCCGTCCACGGAGGCCCACAGGACAGCCCGGCAGCCTCCTCCACGTCACACCAGGAGACACACACTCCTGCCCCGGGCCCCGTCCACGGAGGCCCACAGGACAGCCCGGCACCTCCTCCACGTCACACCAGGAGACACACACTCCTGCCCCGGGCCCCGTCCACGGAGGCCCACAGGATGGCCCGGCAGCTTGTTCCAGGTTGGAGCTGGGTTGGGGGCAGCAGACAAAGGCATCCCTGACTTGATGGCGCTATCTGGAGTTCTTAAACTAAGAATCCACGTTACATATGTAAGCATAAATCAGAGCTAAGCCAGTCAAGGAAGAAACCCTGGCACCCAGGGAGCTGGCACTGGACAAGGCACCTACCAGGCAGGCACATGCCAGGGCCTGGGCCCGGGGGGAGGCATGAGAAGGCATGAGAAGGTGGGAGCTGGGCGGTGGGAGCCCCGGGGGCAGCGAGTCCCTGAAGGAGGCGGGCCCACGAAGGGTTACTGGGCAACGCCACCTCCACACCACTCCCCCAAGAAAGAGGCCCAGACTCCCGCCGCTGGCAGGGAGAGTGTCTCCTCTCTGGAAGGCTCCTGACCTGTGTGTGGTAAAAGCCACTCAGGAGTGCTTACCAGGGCGGCCTGGGGATCAGCTAAGTGCCGGCAACTCGATGGCAGCAGGCCAAGCACCATTACAGCCTAAAAATAGTGCCTGAGAGGCCGCTCTAAAACCTGCACTTCACAGGCTACAGAGCGAGCAAGAGGCCCCCGGAGCCTGCAACTGGGAGCTGACAGCACAGTGCCGGCCCCGCCGTGGCCCACGACATGCGCACATGTGCTGTGAAAGCCCTGCTGCAGCTGTGAGCCCTTCATCCCAGCTGCTGGGGGGGGGGGGGTCTCTGTTTGATCCGCAGCTCAATTCTGACTCAACTCAGCTGCGTACAGAGCGACGGAGCTCGCGGGACGTCAGGCCGCTCATTTATTTCTGGGTAAAAGCAACTCCAGGCCCAGCAGTAGCTATTTTGAGCCCCTAATAGCAGATGCCCTGGCTTTGGCTGAAGCCCCGAGTGCCAGTTCCACTGAGTTGGAAAGAAACAAGATGCAGGCAGGACTGCAGTCCTCAGAGGGGGCGGAGCAGCCACGGCCGGAGACGGCCCAACAGAGCACGGAGCTCCTCCCGGGGAACACCCTTCCCAGAGGACACACCCCAGGGCCTGCTGTGCCGGGGTGCCGGCTGGCGTGCCCACTGGGGAAGGGGGTCACTCAGCAAGACGGCCTTCCTCCATGGGGCTGCATGGCGCAGGAACGTGTAGAAAGTACCAGGCAGTGCCGCTGTGGCGCTCGCACAGCAAGGCCGCCCAGGCGAGGGGGCATCAAGTCAGGAGGGTCACCAGTCTCCAAGACCTAGCCCGCCGGAGCCCCAGGACACACAGAGGCAACCGTGGCTTCCCTGGAGAAGCGAGAGCAGCTCCGGGCCGTGCAGGGCCCTGGGCCCGGTCCTGGTGGCTACCAGAGGCCACCTGAGGCCGCTGAGCAGGAGGCCAGAGCCCATTCTGGAGGACACAGACATCCAGGCTTCACCCAAGCCAGGGGCCCCTCTGCGACACCCTGACTCGCACACACGACAGCGGACGGAGCAGCAATGGCCGCCTGCCACACCCCGCTCAGCACCAGCCCCAGTCCACCCGGCAGACGCCTGTCACACTGCCCCTCGGCCACAGTCAGCCACCTGCCGGACAGAACCCAGGTGCAGGGAGACAAGGGCCTCTCAAACCCATCGCCTCAGAAAAGCCCAGCGCCAGGCACGTCCCCCGAGGCCCGGGGCTGCCCCCTTGGGCTTGAGGTAAGCCCCGCCCCTCACGCGGACCTGGCGCCCTGTCACTCCCGCAGAGCGCATGAGGCAGAGCTGGGAGAACTCGTGACCCCTCTCGGAGCAGCTCACCCACTGAACCCACACCACCGCACTACAGGCAGGGAGTTACGCCGACCCACACAACGGAATCTGTGCACAGTCGGGGAAGAACGTGAGGGCACCGTGCCGGCGACCGAGCGACGCAGAGCCGGCCTGGCCTGGGCCTGCACACAGCTGGAGGACGGGGAAGGGCCCACCTGCTGCAGGGACGGCGAGGGCTGAGGGGAGCCCCGAGACGGCGCGGCTTCTCGGACGTCACCCCGGAGACACACCACTATTAAACACGCATTCAGTGAACAACTTTGCAGAGCTTCGCATTGCAGCCTTACGCTGCAGATTCTGGTCCGACAGAAAAGTTTCGCAGACAGGAAGTTACTGCCATGAACACTCATGCACGAGATCTAACTACTTCCGCTTCAGACAAAAGGCTCACGGGACGCCTCAGTTCTGTTCCGGTCTGTGAGGGCAGAGATTGGACCCAGAGCCTCGGGGAGACACAGAGAGGACAGGCGGCCGCTCAGCACGCTCTGTGACACCTCGGGCCTCTGCCAGCACCAGAGGCCACAGCAATGTGCGGGCCCAACCCACCAGGGGACGGGAACCTCCTTCCTACAGGAAGTGAGGCAGCCGCAAACCTCGGGATGGCTGCGGAGGCCTGACCGTACCCCCAGGCTCCTCAGCGTGCGACTCCCCGGCGTCCACACGTGTCCAGGAATGAGGATGCCAGCCGTCGTGATGTCTAAAACGGACACCGGCACTCCTCCTGGGCGCTCTGTCCCCGTGAGCCTTTACAGACCAGTTATTAAACAGCAGTTTGGTTTCTTTTTTTTGAGTGATTTTCCTTTGAGATTTTCCAAAGCATTCAACTTTGTTTTCCCAGAAACACGGCTTTCTTTACACATTTATTTTTCATCAGCTTCCATAATATTTAATTAAATTATGTAATTGCAGTGACGTGTGCAGCTGGCACCGACAGGCACGCTCGGCAGGGACCACGGCGGCCCCCGGGGAGCCAGGCTGAGCGAGCAAGCGCCGCGGCCGTCCCCACCGCAGCAGGACACGGACCAGGGCGCCTCCGGGGTGGGGGGCGGGGCGGTCGCGGACGCAGCGCGGTTCCCAAAGACCTGTCCTCCTCTTAACTCGAGGACGGGCGTGCAGCCGACTGTGGGATTCCTCCGAGACAGTGCCGCCTGCGCACGACACACTTCAATCTTCTAAAACATTAAAAGCAGCCAGCCAGTCGTGAAGTTCACGGTGTGGGAGGACTACCAGACTTCCAGAGCAAGCTGGGGCGCACTGGTCAGGTGCACAGCGCGTCACAGCCTTCAACAGCGGCTGCCCTCCGCTCCACAGGACCCCCGGCGCCACAGGCGCCCAGCGGAGTCCCAGGGAACAGAAGAGCATGCACGGCGAACGCCCCGCTTTCCAAAGGCAGATGCCGGGGTGAGCGTCCGGCCTGGCGGTCACGACGTGGCAGCCCGGCTCCTCTGCTGCCGATAAGCACCTGGGCGAGCACCGGGGTCTCTGCCTCCACAAGGGAGACTCAGACGGAGTCCCAGGCCCCTCCTGTGGAGTAAACCAAGAGATGGAAGATCGATCTCTCTCTCTCTCTCTCTCTCTTACCTCTCTCAAACAAATAAAATTCTCAAAAACTTTTTGTAGAAGCAGATTTGGGGGCCAGTGCTGTGGAGCGGCAGGTAAAGCCGCCCCTGTGATGCCAGTATCCCACATGGGCGCCGGTTCGTATCCTGGTTGCTCCACTTCTCATCCAGATGCCAAGTGTCTGCGCCCCTGTGCTCACGCTGCAGACTCTGCTGAAGCTCCTGGCTTCGGCCTGGCCCAGCGCTGGCCACTGCAGCAGGGTGAGCCAGCGGATGGACGCACTCGCGCGTGCTCTCGCTCACTCTCCCCGCACCCAGCCCCCACCTCCCCAGCCCCGTTTCTCTGTGAATCTTTAAACAAAGAAAATCACATTCTGCAGCCCGCCAAGGCAGGCGGCAGGCAGCAGCCAGGACCCACGGTTCAGTCAGGAGAAGCCCCCGTGCCCCCTGCTGCCGGGCGACGGCTCTGCTCACCGCACAGCTCAGCTCCCGCACCCGAACGCAGGGGCAGCACCGGCGCCCACCACACGCACCGGTCGTGAGCACGCTGCCCGCGGAGGCCGGGCCGGGCACCGAGCGACGGCGCCTCAGGGGAGCACTGTCCTCCTGCAGCACACCGTGCTGGAGAACTTACTGCCAACTCAGCACCGGCGCCCGACGGGCAGCTCCTGGCCGCCACCCGCGCTCGTCCAGCCCAAGCTCTCGTGGAGCACATGCCCACGTCAGGGGGCTGTGCAGCACGCTGGCTGTGTGGACACACACTGGGAGAACGAAGCACTGCCTGGCCCCAGCACACAAGGCGGGAGCAGCACTGCTGCACCGGGCACCGCTCCGACCCGGGTGATGACGCCCACCATAGCAGTGCCCCCAGAAAGCCTGGCCCACATCCAGGCACGGGCGAACCTACACGGAGCAGGCCCCTGCCACAGAACCAAACAGGGACGCAGGCAAGGGGGCGCTGCTTCCCCAGCTGTGCCCGGGACCCCGTCTGCACATCTGGGGCAGCCCTCACTTCACAAGCTGAACCCCCACACCCTGCACTGAGCCCCACAGTCCTCAAGGCAAACAGCAGC
Organism: Lepus europaeus; assembly: GCF_033115175.1. Lineage (NCBI taxonomy): Eukaryota > Metazoa > Chordata > Mammalia > Lagomorpha > Leporidae > Lepus > Lepus europaeus. The sequence continues at coordinate 59,212,048 of NC_084847.1, read as the reverse complement.
CTTCACAAGGCAGGGGGTGGGGACCGCTGATGGGTGCTCAGGAAAAGGCGCCAACTGAGCAGGCTCTCAAAGCTGTCGCCAGGGGCGGGGACTGCCTGGAGGAACTCGAGGATCCTTGCTGAGTGGCACAGGGGCGCTGTGTCTGTCAGAACTCGGAGCCGGCACCTCCAGCTGCACGTGCCAGACTGTCTCCGGCACACATGCTGCGCCGGGCCGGCGAGCCATCAGGACAGGCTGACACCTGCTCCCAGCCCTGGGGACCCGGAGCAAGTGCACCACACACAGCAGAAAGCAGAGCCCTGCACCTCTGTGGCTCCACGGCACACGGCGTACCCGTGGGACAGGAGGGCCACGTGTGCCGCTGGCCAGCAAGTTCCCCACCCATGAGGGGAGACAGGCAAGCCCAGGACGCCCAGAACCTGCGGCCAGGCCGCAGCACCCGGCCAGAGCCTCAGCGTTCCACTGCCTCGCAAGCTCACACCACTGTTCTAGAGTCTTCTGGGGTCTGCCTCCAAGCTCAGCCTGCCGAAGTCCAGATGTCACGCAGTATCCACAAGCCAACTGGGCTTAATTGCTCCAGGGACACGAGGGGTGTGGGTCCCCAGACACATGTAAATAAAATGGAGAAATTTCAAATTTACAGTTGCTGCCTTCCAATTCTTCCTCCCAGCTCAGGAAGGATTAAAAGGACTTCAAAGCAGCCTGGGTTCCAATTAAGCCAGTGTGACCACCCCAGGGATGCCAGAATAGTCCTGATTAGCAAGAGGCGCTCTTTGAACTGTGCGAGCTAAAAAAAGCTCTCAGAACCTTTCAAACAAACGCCATAATTTCCTCTCCCTCTTCTCTCCCTCTTCGGGAAAGTTGATCGTTTGAACGCTTGAAACGTTTGAAACAGAGACTGGATAATGGCCCACAACTCCATTCAGTGAGGGGCGGGGAAGGGGGCGGCGAGCGGAGGGCTTGGCTGCAACGGGACCCTGCAGGCGGGGCCTCCAGCCACCTGGGGCCCAGCCCTGTCCACACTCGAGTGGACAAGAGGCCCAGAGGGAGCCGTGTCAGGTGGGACCAGCCTGCACAGGATTGTATCACATCCTCGCTTTCCCCGGGGCCTCGACAAGAGCCCCCAGGCCAACTTGACGGAAAAGAGCCACTGCCAGCTCACGCGTGTCCCAGCAGGGCGAGCCGGCACACGGAGCGTACCTCCAGAAACAAGGCCGCGATGCCTGGGGCTGCAGTCAGCAACGGGGCAGGACCCTCTCTGCCCACGAGGGAGCCGCGGCTCACACAGCCGGCAAGCCCACATGTGCTCAGAGCGTGACGACAACATGCCCAGGGCACACCCAACAGCGAGGGAGTGCAGTGAGACCAGAGGCCCATGCAGTGACCTCAGCCCACAACCCAGGACACAGGTGGCGTGGGAGCCGCCACAGAGCCCCAATGCCACGGCGGCTTCAGACTTGCCAGTCACCACCCTGCCCTCCCCTCCCCGCTGCCCACCCCCATCCCACCGACAAGGACCGCAGACGGTCAAAGAGCCGCAGACGGCAGGACGACTCCTAGGGAAACCAGGCCACGCGCACCCAGGACTGAGCAGACACAGAAAACCGAGCAGCAGAGGCGAACCTCCTGGCGAGGCGAAGGCCGGGCACTCGCAGAGCAGGGCTGTCCCAGGCTAGCCCCGTCTCGCCTCGCCGGTCGGCCGTGGGCTTACCCACCCAGGCTGGGCCCCGTCTCGCCTCGCCTGTGGGCTCACCCACCTAGGATGGGCCCCGTCTCACCTCGCCAGTCGGCCGTGGGCTCACCCACCCAGGCTGGCCCCTGTCTCGCCTCGCCGGTCGGCCGTAGGCTCACCCACCCAGGCTGGGCCCCGTCTCGCCTCGCCTGTGGGCTCACCCACCCAGGCTGGGCCCCGTCTCGCCTCGCCTGTGGGCTCACCCACCCAGGCTGGGCCCCGTCTCGCCTCACCTATGGGCTCACCCACCCAGGCCGGGCCCCGTCTCGCCTCGCCGGGCGGCCGTGGGCTCACCCACCCAGGCCGGGCCCCGTCTCGCCTCGCCGGGCGGCCGTGGGCTCACCCACCCAGGCCGGGCCCCGTCTCGCCTCGCCGGTCGGCCGTGGGCTCACCCACCCAGGCCGGGCCCGGTCTCGCCTCGCCGGTCGGCAGTGGGCTCACCCACCCAGGCCGGGCCCCGTCTCGCCTCGCCGGTCGGCCGTGGGCTCACCCACCCAGGCCGGGCCCCTGTCTCGCCTCGCCGGTCGGCCGTGGGCTCACCCACCCAGGCCGGGCCCCGTCTCGCCTCGCCGGTCGGCCGTGGGCTCACCCACCCAGGCTGGGCCCCGTCTCGCCTCGCCGGTCGGTCGTGGGCTCACCCACCCAGGCTGGGCCCCGTCTCGCCTCGCCGGGCGGCCGTGGGATCACCCACCCAGGCCGGGCCCCGTCTCGCCTCGCAGGTGGGCTTACCCACCCAGGCTGGGCCCCGTCTCACCTCGCCGGTCGGCCGTGGGCTCACCCACCCAGGCTGGGCCCCGTCTCGCCTCGCCTGTGGGCTCACCCACCCAGGCTGGGCCCCGTCTCGCCTCGCCTGTGGGCTCACCCACCCAGGCTGGGCCCCGTCTCGCCTCGCCGGTCGGCCGTGGGCTCACCCACCCAGGCTGGGCCCCGTCTCGCCTCGCCGGTCGGCCGTGGGCTTACCCACCCAGGCCGGGCCCCGTCTCGCCTCGCCGGTCGGCAGTGGGCTCACCCACCCAGGCTGGGCCCCGTCTCGCCTCGCCTGTGGGCTCACCCACCTAGGATGAGCCCCGTCTCGCCTCGCCGGTCGGCAGTGGGCTCACCCACCCAGGCTGGGCCCCGTCTCGCCTCGCCGGTCGGCAGTGGGCTCACCCACCCAGGCTGGGCCCCGTCTCGCCTCGCCGGGCGGCCGTGGGCTCACCCACCCAGGCCGGGCCCCGTCTTGCCACGCCGGTCGGCAGTGGGCTCACCCACCCAGGCTGGGCCCCGTCTCGCCTCGCCGATCGGCAGTGGGCTCACCCACCCAGGCTGGGCCCCGTCTCGCCTCGCCTGTGGGCTCACCCACCTAGGATGGGCCCCGTCTCGCCTCGCCGGTCGGCCGTGGGCTCACCCACCCAGGCTGGGCCCCGTCTCGCCTCGCCGGTCGGCCGTGGGCTCACCCACCCAGGCTGGGCCCCGTCTCGCCTCGCCGGTCGGCAGTGGGCTCATCCACCCAGGCTGGGCCCCGTCTCGCCTCGCCGGTCGGCCGTGGGCTCACCCACCCAGGCCGGGCCCCGTCTTGCCACGCCGGTCGGCAGTGGGCTCACCCACCCAGGCTGGGCCCCGTCTCGCCTCGCCGGGCGGCCGTGGGCTTAGCCACCCAGGCCGGGCCCCGTCTCGCCTCGCCTCGCCGGACGGCAGTGGGCTCACCCACCCAGGCCGGGCCCCGTCTCGCCTCGCCGGTCGGCCGTGGGCTTACCCACCCAGGCCGGGCCCCGTCTCGCCTCGCCGGTCGGCAGTGGGCTCACCCACCCAGGCTGGGCCCCGTCTCGCCTCGCCTGTGGGCTCACCCACCTAGGATGGGCCCCGTCTCGCCTCGCCGGTCGGCAGTGGGCTCACCCACCCAGGCTGGGCCCCGTCTCGCCTTGCCTGTGGGCTCACCCACCTAGGATGGGCCCCGTCTCGCCTCGCCGGGCGGCCGTGGGCTCACCCACCCAGGCTGGGCCCCGTCTCGCCTCGCCGGGCGGCCGTGGGCTTAGCCACCCAGGCCGGGCCCCGTCTCGCCTCGCCTCGCCGGACGGCAGTGGGCTCACCCACCCAGGCCGGGCCCCGTCTCGCCTCGCCGGTCGGCCGTGGGCTTACCCACCCAGGCCGGGCCCCGTCTCGCCTCGCCGGTCGGCAGTGGGCTCACCCACCCAGGCTGGGCCCCGTCTCGCCTCGTATGTCGGCAGTGGGCTCACCCACCCAGGCTGGGCCCCGTCTCGCCTCGCTGGTCGGCCGTGGGCTTAGCCACCCAGGCCGGGCCCCGTCTCGCCTCGCCGGTCGGCAGTGGGCTCACCCACCCAGGCTGGGCCCCGTCTCGCCTCGTATGTCGGCCGTGGGCTCACCCACCCAGGCCGGGCCCTGTCTCGCCTCGCCGGGCGGCTGTGGGCTCACCCACCCAGGCTGGGCCCCGTCTCGCCTCGCCGGTCGGCAGTGGGCTCACCCACCCAGGCTGGGCCCGTCTCGCCTCGCTGGTCGGCCGTGGGCTCACCCACCCAGGCTGGGCCCCGTCTCGCCTCGTATGTCGGCCGTGGGCTCACCCACCCAGGCTGGGCCCCGTCTCGCCTCGCCGGGCGCCCGTGGGCTCACCCACCCAGGCCGGGCCCCGTCTCGCCTCGCGGGGCGGCCGTGGACTCACCCACCCTGAAATGAGAGGAAGGCACCGCGCAGCCTCAGCCCCACCGGAGATTCTCTTTCTGAAAATACAAGCACACTACGGACCCGCCCATCTGGCTGTGGGGGTGATGGGCGCAGCCAGGGCGGGGGCCCCAGGGCAGAAGACCGGGAAGAGCGTTCCGGAGAGCCAGGGGTGAGGCAGGCAGCTGGACGCGCACCCATGGCCACAGGTGGACAGTCACAGAAGGACCAAGATGTGCCGAAGTGCACGGAGCCACTTGAACACGTGTGTTTTAAACATGCTGCATGCCCAGTGCTCCTGTTCCTAACAGGACAAAGTGAACAACTCTATACCCAGCAGGAGGGACACAAGTGGCCCCTGCAGCCACCCCCACGACGCGACACAAGTCCACGCAGGAGAGGACAGTCGGGGACGCAATGACGCAGAGCAGGACTCCCCTGCAGAGGCCAGGACACCTGCACCCACGCCGCAGGCCTGGGACTGACTCCCGGCTCCAGCTTCCTGCTAGCACAGAGCGCACCACGCGGCAGTGACCGCTCAAGCAGCGAGGTTGCTGCCGCTGGCCTGGGAGGCCTGGCCTGGGTCCCCAGCTCTCAGCTTCAGCCATCTGGGGAGGGAAGCAGCATTTGGGGGCTTCACCTCTCAAAATGTAAGACACATGAGCCGTGCCCGGGCAGGTGTGGGATTAGGAGGGACAGTGCTCTCCTACCACCTGTCAGTCAGAACGTCTGTCCACGCTGTGATAGAACTAAGCTTTGCTGCGCGAAGGCAAACAAGTATTCAAGAACACAGACCGCGAGGCGGAGGGAAACCTCTTCCCCAGCCGCCACAGCACGCGCCGCTCACGGGTCCCCAGGGGCCCAGCTGTCCACACAGAGCCACGGCCCCAGGGCTGGGTGCTGGGATGCACGCACCTGGCCTGCAAGAAGACAGGCCGGTGAGGGAGGGAGAGGCGCTGAGGACGGGGCCACGGATGGCTTCCTGAAAGAGAAGGGATTTGGACAGAGCCCGGCCGAGCTGGAGGGAGGAGGAGCCCGACTCCATCACAGGCCCGCCTCAGACGGCCCTCACGCTGACAGGGCCACTCCGGCCAGGGCTGCCACAACCTGGACCGACACTTGCAGACCACAGATGTCCTCTGGGGTCCTGGCCACCATGTTGAAACAATGGGGAGAGGGGGCAGGGCCCGCCCAAGCCACCCCAACAAGGCATCCCACATGTGAATAAAGCCAGCCCAGACGCCCCGCCCCCACCCACCACCTGCTCCAGCCGCCAGGTTAGCCCCAGAAACAGAGTCCTGAGAATTTCTCAATGACCCTCGGAAGCCAGCAAGTGCCCAGCGCCGGAGCGGTCTGGAACACAGAAAGGAGGCCCAGCGCCAAGGGACCATGTGGAGAAGGCCTGGGGACAGGGGAGGTGACAGGAGAGGCTGGAGAGATGGGCTCCTGGCCGCTGCGGGCACACGTGTGTGACCCCCACCCCCGCTTCATCTCACAGGGGCCTCCGAAGGCAGAGTGAGGAACGGGGTGGGTGCAGGTGGAGACAGCGATGGCGTGAACTGCGGTGGGGCTGGGCCAGCATCAGCGTGGAGGCAGGACCGGCAGGACCAGTGCCGCCCAGTGGGGGCGGGGAGACCAGACGGGAAGCAGGCGTGTGGAGGGGCAGAGGCGGACCCAGACGCTGCTCCACGCACGGGGTCGGCACTGCCAGAGACACGGGAAGAGCTGCCTCTGCCCGCACCCACAGGCAGAACAATTTCTCCCTTTCAACAATTCCCAGATCACAGTTGGAATGCAGGTAATTTGGCAGGACGGCTAAGCTTTACCAGAGCCTCCGAAGGGCCGGCTGTCCTTGCTGCTACACTTCGGGTGCTCCGCTAATGAGCGGGCCGAGGAGAGAGCTACGGAGAACACGGAGGAGCCACAGCGGAACGTCAGGCCCGCAGAGCCCTGAGCCCAGCACTGCCACCGTCCTCTTTTTTTTTTTTTTTTTTTTTTTTGAGATTTTTATTTTATTTATTTGAGAGGCAGAGTTACAGAGACACAGAAATCACCCATCTCTGGTTCCCTCCCTAAATGGCCAACAGCAGCCTGGGCTGGGCCAGACCAAAGCCAGGAGCCAGGAGCGTCTTCTAGGTCTCCCACAGGGTGCAGGGCCCAAGCACCTAGGCCATCTTCCTCTGCTCTCCCAGGTGCATTAGCAGGGACCTGGACTGGAAAGGGAGCAGCTGGGACTCAAACTGGCACCCACATGGGATGTAGGTGTCGTGGGCAATAGCTTTGTCTGCTACGACACAGCGCCAGCCCCACCTCTGTCCCCACTGACAGGTGGGCACACCAGAGACTGACAGGTTGGCCAGCCTGCCTCGGGTCGCACAGCTGGAAGAGGCAAGAAGGGGACTCGAGCCATCGAGAGGGAGACGTTCCAGCTCCTGCGCCCTCAGAACCCAAGTGCACACACGACCTGCTCATGCCCCCCCACCACGCACTCACGTACTCTGCCAGCCCAGGTGGCAGACAACAGTCCAGGGGCCCTGTGGACAGACCGAGGAGTGCTGGGCCCGCCCACCCAGGCCCTGCTGCAGTACGAGAACCACTGGCGATGCCCAGCTGCTGGACAGGCACAGAGCAGGCCATGGAGACACCATGAACGAGCTGAGGCTGGTCACCAGCTCCAAGCACTTAGCCTGCAAGACGGGAGGCGCGGCGGCCACTGTACAGGGAGACCACGAGCGCAGCACACCCAGGGCCCAGACCGTACCCACAGCCAGGGCCATCCTCTTGAGAAGGAGGGGCTCTCAGGAGCCCATGCCCTCAGCTGATGGCGCAGGGTGAAAAGCAGGAGACCGGGGTGAGCCCCTGTGTGCCAGGACATCAGCCAGGGCCCAGCACCACGAGCAAAGGTGCAGCTCCATCCTCGTCAGAGCTCAGGGCACAGAAAGCTGAGCCAGCCTCTTCCTCACACGCTCAGAAAGCAGCAGCCGCAGCCCCCGAGCCCATTCTCCGTGTAGCCCACCCTCATCTGTCAAACCGTGGGCTAGGACTCTCCAGAAGCCACAAAACAGGATGTAGAAGTCCCAGCACAGCACCACTGGCCGGGGCCCGTGCCGTCCTGCCCCGGGAGCCTCGGAGAGTTCCAGGCCAGCCAACACAGACGGGATGGCTGAGCTAACTCCCAGGGATCATTTTCAAACACGAAACGCCCACTGCCGTTTCCTAACACTAGTGCAACTGACAAGGTAATCGGCTGTTTCCGCGGCAGCAGAAACAAGGCTGAAAAATCATGGAAATGAAACCGCAGCTGAGGCAAAGACGAAGCTCGTGCGAGATCTGACGGGCACGAGCAAGGACGAGCCCGAGTTCCAGAGAGCAAGCAGGCTCACGGGACAGTGACAGCACATCCCAGGAACAACCGAGACTCACGGAGACCCAGGACACAGCCGCCACCGCCCTCCCTGAGACTGCAGGCCACGGCGGCCACGCACCCTGCCCGAGACCCAGGGGCCTAGAAGATGTGGGACCCGGGCGAGGCCCGTGACGCCGCCCGCCTGCGCTCTGGAGGGCTCGAAGCCAGTGCCCGCAGGCCGCGTCGCCACCTGGCAGACCACGTCGTGAGGCCTGGCACCTGCACGGAGGCTGAGATGCCTCGTGGGGTGATGGGAAGCCTACAGAGCCTGTCATGGTGCCTGGCTTCAGGCCACCAACCAAGTTCCCCGTCCTGGTTTCAGCAGCTGATGACGGCTCAAGCACTTGGGGCCCCGCCACCCACGTGGGGGTGGGGGGCCAACCTGAGTTCTCAGCTCCCCCCTTCAGCCCGGCCCACCCCAGCTGCTGCCGTCACTTGGGGAGTAAACCAGCAGACGGGAGGCCTCTTTGTCTCTTTCAAATAAACAAACAACATATACGTGGGACGTGAAGACCCTGGCACCTCCCAGACAGCACACGGAGGCCGGCCACTCAGCCAGACTCTGCCCACCCTCTGACCCCAAGCCCTGGCCATCGTGTGCACCGCCTTTTTCAAAGCCAGGTCCTGGATGCCTTGACAAGTTCAGTCCCGCGTGTTCGGATTACTTAGGACAGCCTGACTAAAAGTTCCTAAAACGTCACTTCCCAATATTTGCTGCTGGGATATAAGAAGTCACATCTTTCTCTGTACACTGATTTTTAATTTTTACTTTACTAATTAATCAGAGGAGCAGAGACAGAAAGAGGACCCCTGTGCACTGCTCCACTCCCCAGATGCCAGCAACAGCTGGGGATGGGCCAGGTGAAGCCAGCAGCCAGGAACTCAATCTGGTCTCCCACACGGGCAGCGGGAACTCCGTCCCTGAGCCGGAACCGCGGCCTCCTGAGGTCCCATCGGCAGGGAGCTGCGGTGGGGAGCCCCACCCGGAAGCCGGCACTGGGATGGGGGACGCGGGTGTCCTAACCGGGGGCTACGTGCCAACCTCCGCCCCGATGGTATGTCCTGGGACTGCCACGCTCACCTCGGTAAGCTCTCTGTAAGCAACAGTGCTACCTGCAAGCACTCTCACTTCTCCCTCCCCACAGTCCTGCCGCCCGCATCGGCACGCTGGCACTGCCGAACAGCAGCGGCCCACCTCAGAGAGCCTGGGTTCAAGCCCCGGCTCAGGTTCCTGACTCCAGCTTCCCGCTAATGCAGAGCCTGGGAGACAGCAGCGACGGCTCAAGTGTCCGGGGAGAAATGGACAGAGCTCCCAGGTCCTGGCGCTGGCCCCAGGCCAGCTGTGGACCCTGCAGGCATGTGGGGAATGGATCAGCAGATGGGGGATCACTCTCTGCCGCTGTGTGTGTGTTTCTCTGTAATTTAAAAAAAAATCCACCACCTGCAGAGAGACAGACACGGATATTTTAACAAGAGAAGATACTGAATCAAGAAAAGAATTCCATGAGAAAAGAACATTCCCTGCACAAAAGGAGCTCTGGGAAATCAGAACTGTGCGAGCAGAGATGGGGCAATAAATCAACACAGAGCCGCAGAGGTGGAGAGCACCCAGTGAGAACAGAGACCCGGAGAACAACTGCCATCTGAGATCCATCCACACGGCCTTGCTAGAACCGACAGCAACAACGGGGGGGGGGGGGGGGGGGCACCAGAGGAAGCAGCCTGCAGAGGCCCTGGGCCACCGGGCGTGAGCCCAGCACCGCGCCACTACCACCAAGGCTCGGGAGAGCATCCAGGCGCACGGGGGCACGGGGGCACCCTGCAGGCAGCCAGGAGGCAAAATGGCTCCGTGCTGCTTGGCCACAGCGTTGGGATCCAGCGAGATGGCAGCAACGCGTCCCAGAGTTTGTAGGAAGCCGACTGGCAGCCCACGGTTCTGGTCAGTCAAATCAGTGGTCAGCGGGGAGGACAGGACACAGGTGCCCGAGACTGGCCACGTCTCACAACGGGGCCTTCACAGCAGTCCTGGGAGACGCATTCTCCTGAGCGGCAGGGAGGCAGACAGCCAGGGAGGAGGAGAGGGGACAGGGGCAGGGGTGCTGACCCCAGGGAGGAGAGGTGGGGAGGGAGCAGGGGTGCTGAACCCAGGGAGGAGGAGAGGTGAGGAGGGAGCAGGGGTGCTGAACCCATGGAGGAGAGGGGACAGGAGCAGGGGTGCTGACCCCAGGGAGGAGAGGGGACAGGAGCAGGGGTGCTGACTCCCAGGGAGGAGAGGGGACAGGAGCAGGGGTGCTGACCCCAGGGAGGAGAGGGGACAGGAGCAGGGGTGCTGACCCCAGGGATGAGGAGAAGTGGGGAGGGAGCAGGGGTGCTGAACCCAGGGAGGAGGAGAGGTGAGGAGGGAGCAGGGGTGCTGAACCCAGGGAGGAGAGGGGACAGGAGCAGGGGTGCTGACACCCAGGGAGGAGAGGGGACAGGAGCAGGGGTGCTGACCCCAGGGAGGAGAGGTGGGGAGGGAGCAGGGGTGCTGAACCCAGGGAGGAGGAGAGGTGAGGAGGGAGCAGGGGTGCTGAACCCAGGGAGGAGAGGGGACAGGAGCAGGGGTGCTGACACCCAGGGAGGAGGAGAGGGGACAGGGGCAGGGGTGCTGACCCCAGGGAGGAGAGGTGGGGAGGGAGCAGGGGTGCTGACTCCCAGGGAGGAGGAGAGGGGACAGGAGCAGGGGTGCTGACCCCAGGGAGGAGGAGAGGGGACAGGAGCAGGGGTGCTGAACCCAGGGAGGAGAGGGGACAGGAGCAGGGGTGCTGACCCCAGGGAGGAGGAGAGGGGACAGGAGCAGGGGTGCTGAACCCAGGGAGGAGAGGGGACAGGAGCAGGGGTGCTGACACCCAGGGAGGAGAGGGGACAGGAGCAGGGGTGCTGACACCCAGGGAGGAGGAGAGGGGACAGGAGCAGGGGTGCTGACTCCCAGGGAGGAGGAGAGGTGGGGAGGGAGCAGGGGTGCTGACCCCAGGGAGGAGAGGGGACAGGAGAGGGGTGCTCACAGCCAGGGAGGAGAGGGGACAGGGGCAGGGGTGCTGACCCCAGGGAGGAGAGGTGGGGAGGGAGCAGGGGTGCTGACACCAGGGAGGAGGAGAGGGGACAGGAGCAGGGGTGCTGAACCCAGGGAGGAGGAGAGGGGACAGGAGCAGGGGTGCTGAACCCAGGGAGGAGAGGGGACAGGAGCAGGGGTGCTGACCCCAGGGAGGAGGAGAGGGGACAGGAGCAGGGGTGCTGAACCCAGGGAGGAGAGGGGACAGGAGCAGGGGTGCTGACACCCAGGGAGGAGGAGAGGGGACAGGAGCAGGGGTGCTGACCCCAGGGAGGAGGAGAGGGGACAGGAGCAGGGGTGCTGACACCCAGGGAGGAGGAGAGGGGACAGGAGCAGGGGTGCTCACAGCCAGGGAGGAGGAGAGGTGAGGAGGGAGCAGGGGTGCTGACCCCAGGGAGGAGGAGAGGTGGGGAGGGAGCAGGGGTGCTCACACCCAGGGAGGAGGAGAGGGGACAGGAGCAGGGGTGCTGACCCCAGGGAGGAGGAGAGGGGACAGGAGCAGGGGTGCTCACAGCCAGGGAGGAGGAGAGGTGAGGAGGGAGCAGGGGTGCTGAACCCAGGGAGGAGAGGGGACAGGAGAGGGGTGCTCACAGCCAGGGAGGAGAGGTGGGAAGGAGCAGGGGTGCTCCTTGCGACACGAGGCAGAGCTGGGCTAGAGCCCTCCAGGAGGCACAACGGGCGTAGCTGATGTGTGGACAGCTGGGTGAAGAATGGACAGTCCAGAGCCCAGGGGGAGTCAGCAGCAAACCAACAGCTGAGCCCGTGAGAACTGGCTCCGGCACCAGCTTCAGCAGGAGGACGAAACCAGCGCTCGGTCCGCCATGGCCCTGGCACGAGTGGGGCAAAGCCAGCCATGGAAGACGACGCAGCCAGGCCTGGGCACTGGGGACAGGGCACACGTGAGGCCGGACGAGGGGTGGTCAGGAGCACCATCCGAGCCTCATCTCGCAGCCAGGGAAGCTGCACCGCACGCACAAAGGCAGGAGCCAGGAGGCGGCGCACAGCTCGTGCCTGGCTCCAGCAGGCGGAGTGCCAGCCTCTGGGGTGAGGGAACCGGTACAAGAGACAGAGGCCACAGAGCGGTCACTACACCTGCCCTTCACTCTACACGCCCATGACAGAAGACGTCGCCGGACACAGTGAAGGACAGTGACCAACAAGGCCAGGGCCGAGCTGGGAGTCACTGCACGATCAACCAGAGGAGGCGACAGATGCTGGGCACCCTCAGAGCAGCCCCTGCTCATGACGCCTGTACCAGGCTCGTCTGACTTCTGACCTCGCTCGCGGGAGCCTTGGCCAGCTCTGGTCTCGTCAATGTGGCAAGAAGGGCCGGGATGGGACGTGGCCGGCCCAGCAGGTTTTCAGAAGTTACAGTCTCGGTTCCCCTCCCCGTAAAGTTCCTCCCATGGAGGCCCGGGGCAAAAACTGCTCTGGAAGTTGAACGAGGCGGCGCGGCTGCTTCCCTGGGCACTGCCGGGAGACTGAGGCCATGGAGGTGGCGAGCAGCTGCCAACGTCCCGCCGGGAGGTGCCACGTGCTCTCCCAGCCTGCAGGCAGTGGTGGTGACTCTTCCGGGAGAGGCGCGGGTGTCCCCGGGGGGCCCAGGGCCGTCCACTCCGAGAGTGGTCCTGTGTCGAGTCAGAGGGGCCTGCAGGGGACAAGGACTAGAGTCCAAGCCTGAGCCGGAACGTGGCCTACACCCCAGAGCCTCAGCGGCTGATCTGTCACTCGGGCCCACGCATATCAAGGGCTGCAGGCAGCACGGGCAGCTGAAGCAACCGCAACCCCAGTGCCTTCCAAGGGGCCTGGCTGGGCCCCTGCTGGGCGTCCCCACGAACTCAGTCAAGTCCCCCAAGCCTTGGAAACGTGATGCAACCTATGCAGCTGAGGGTGGGCTTGCTGGAAGAGGCAGGACTGCGCGTCGGCGTGGAGCCCGGGGGCTCACTAACAGACGGGGCGCAGACGGACACTCTGGTCTGCTCCCTACCAGGAGATGCCCCGCAACACCCAGGAGGCTGCCGAGGCCAAAGGCTGACCCAGGGGTTCCCTTCCTGGGCCCCAAGACAGGAGGGGCTACAGCAGCACTAGTTCCTGAAGCTGGAAACCAGGCAGGGGGACACACCAGGACCTGAGCCCAGGCTGCATGGCGCCACGGCCCCCAGCGCGATGCCCACTCCAGAGCGAGGAGCTGTGGTCTGCAGGTCACACAGCAGTCACGACATCGGCGATAACATCTCTACCCCAGGCGGCTTGGACTGCAAAGGAAAGGCCAAGGAGGCCTGAGTACCTGGCACCAGAGACACAAGCCCGGCACGGCCATTTCACCCCGCGTCTCCAGGAGAAAACGCGCACGGGGCAGATGTGGCCCTGAACGCGGCCTGGCTCTCAGTGCTGACCCAGGGCTGCCTGGGAAAGCCTTCGGGACTCTGCCATCAGAGCCCGCCTGGCGCCGGATGGACCCACTCTCTGCAGGGCAGGGGCACGAGAGGTAACAGCGCAAGGCCAGGCACAGCCTGGAGGCAATGCCGTCCCAAGGTCAGCCAGCATCCACAGCCGGGGAGCCCCAGGGTCAGGGGCTACAGTGCAGAGCCCAGGCCCTTGTTCTCCGCACCCTCACACTCCAGCAACGAGCAACCCCTCGGCATGCCATTCTCAACACGAGAGAGAAGTGCAAAGAGAAACTCACTCGGCGTTCCAAAGTACGATGGCCTGTCTTGTAGCAGGTTATCTCCAACGTTCACCGAAACCTCGGTGGGCCTGCACTGTGGCACAGGGGGCAAAGCCGCTGCCTGTGACGCTGGCACGCCATATGGCATCGTTCAAGTTCCAGCTGCTCCACTTCCAATCAAGCCCCCTACTAATGCACCTGGGAAAGCCGTGGAAGATGGCCCGGGGCCAGGCCCCTTGCTGGCTGTTGCCGCCATTTCAGAGTGAACCAGTGGATGGAAGATCTCTCTCTGCATCTCTCTCTCTCTTTCTCTGCCTCTGTGTAACTCTGCCTTCCAAATAATTAAATCTTTTTTAAAAACCTCATCAAGAAACACCTTTAACAGCTTATCAAAGTCACCAGAGCAGGTGCCTTTGAAAGCGCCCCCTCCCATAAAAGCAACGATTAGCATCCTCTGAGATCCCCTTCTTTTCTTGAAAGGCCACAGAGAGAGGGAGACAGAGACTTCCCACCTGCTGTTCACTCCCCAACTGCCCACGGCACACAGGGTCTGACCAGGCTGACGGCAGGAGCCAGGAACTGCTCACAGCAGACAGGGTCTGACCAGGCTGACGGCAGGAGCCAGGAACTGTCCCAGGCAGACAGGGTCGGACCAGGCCGACGGCAGGAGCCAGGAACTGCCCACAGCACACAGGGTCTGACCAGGCCGACGGCAGGAGCCAGAACTGTCCCAGGCAGACAGGGTCGGACCAGGCCGACAGCAGGAGCCAGGAACTGCCCACAGCACACAGGGTCGGACCAGGCCGACGGCAGGAGCCAGGAACTGCCCAGAGCACACAGGGTCTGACCAGGCCGACGGCAGGAGCCAGGAACTGTCCCAGGCAGACAGGGTCTGACCAGGCCGACGGCAGGAGCCAGGAACTGCCCAGAGCACACAGGGTCTGACCAGGCCGACGGCAGGAGCCAGGAACTGTCCCAGGCAGACAGGGTCGGACCAGGCCGACGGCAGGAGCCAGGAACTGCCCAGAGCACACAGGGTCGGACCAGGCCGACGGCAGGAGCCAGGAACTCCATCCAGGTCAACCACGCGGGTCGCAGAGACCCAACTGCTGGGGCCTGTACCTGCTGCTCCAGCCAGGAGGAGAGCTGGACAAGCAGCAGGCTGCCCAGTGCGGGGTGTGTGCATCCTAACTGCTAGGCCAAACGCCCACCCCAGAGTCAGCCATTTGAATCCAAAGGTCAAGCTCGCGGCAACTGAAAATGAGCCAGTTCCGAGGAGGGTGAACTCGGGGCACTGAGCTCACGGAGGCCAGCCCCTGCCCCATCACAGTAGCCTTGCCGGGTCCCCACCACACTCCCAGGCCAGGGAAAGCACAGAGAGGGGCAGGCTTCCTTCAAAACATCCATCTCAAGGAAGAGCCCCTGCAGGACCGGGCCCTGACTGCCCAGAGGCCGTGCCCGGCTGGGGGCCGTGGGGGTGACCACCACGCTCACGCTGTCAGACATAGCAAGCCTTCACAGAACACTGGGACAGCAGGAGCCCACCTGCTGCGGGGCTCTGCAAGGCTCTGACAGTCTGCTGGGACCCTCGGGGCACAGACAGGCAGGACACTGCGCTCACGCTGAGCAGGGCCTGTGAGGCCACAGCGCTCACCTCTTCTAACCGGGAGCTCTGAGCAGCAGGAGCGAAAGCTAAGGCAGAGCTGCCAACGGCGGCTGCCCACTGGGACTGCAACCCGACATGCACCCAGGGTTCCACATCAAGACGTGGCGCGCGCTGTCCCCAGGCCTGCCAGGATCCGTGTCTGACGTCCACGCGGGCCCGTCCTGGCCAGCGTCAGAGTAAATCAAGTGTCCACAGACGACAAAGCCTGAGTTGGCAGGTGAATTCGCTCCTGGGCGTCTTCCAGCAGGAAGTGCCTGACGAGGTTTGTGGTAACAGAACAGGCAAGGGGGCTGTTTCCCTGGTATCCCAAAGACGAGACGGCCACAAAAAAATCAGACAAAGTGTGCCTAAGGACATGACTGTTGCTGGACTGGCCGCTGCAGGTGGACAGGAACACGACCGCCCTCGGGAGCTGACCACGCATGCTTCAGCTGCAGGAGCTCCGTGTCTGTGCACCCTGCAACACCACACACAACACCCGGCACCTGCGAGGTGCGGCTCGCCCGGCCTTTCCGACCAGGGCACCGGTGCCAGGGCACAGCCTCCGGGAGGCACAGCGCCCAGCCCCCGCTCTCCGCTTCGCTCCTGCTGTTCCTCACACCAGAGCAGCTCGGCCGCCCAGCTCGCCGGGAATTCTCGCCTGGGGAGGATACTCCGCAGCCACAGGGTTCCCATTGGCTCCTTCTGAGGCCCACTCCTCTGAGTCTCATGGCCTGGCTTCCGGGCTGGCCTCGGGACGCTGCCAGGTCTGGAACTGCCCCTCACCCAGAGCCCACACTCTGGGCAGACCACCAACCTCCACAGTAGCCTGACCCGCAAGCACCGAACACCGGCCAAAACCTTCTGCTCCACCCTCTCGGCCCAACAGACTCTGTGTGGTCTGGCCGTCGTCCACCACACCTGCTGCCAGGACACCAGGCAGGCAGCGTGACCCCGATGTGACCAGGGCCCACCCTCCCTGGTCTGCCTCACAGAACAAGACCGAAATCCCTGGAAAGCCTGGGACGGCGCACGCACGGACCATCCAGTTTCGGGGCCAGCACTGTGGCCCTGTGAGTTAAGCCAGTTTCGAGTCCCAGCTGCTCCACTTCCCATCCAGCTCCTGTTAACAGCCCAAGTGCCTGGGTCCCTGCACCCACATGGGAAACCCAGATGAAGCTCCCGGCTCCTGGCTTTGGTCTGGCCCAGTCCTGACTGTTACAGCTGTTTGGGGAACAAACCAGTGGATGAAAGACCTACCAACCCTCCTTCCTTCCCTCTAACTCTGCCTTTCAAATAAATAAATAAATCTTTAAAAAAAAAAAAAAAAAAAGTAGGGCGCCCCCAGAGGCTGAGATCGGACACTCCTCTTTGCCACCAGGGCTGTGAACGTGGACAGTCTGTGAGACAGCTCACACAGGCTGCCAGCCACCGGAGAGACACTGCTCAGAGGGGACCAGGCAGGGCTTCCTGGGGGGGGGCGGGGCCTCCCCTCCTCCCAGCCCCGCCCACCGTCCTGCCCCAAGGAAAGAGACACGAGGATGTCATTAACACATTTATTTCAACATTCTTTTCAATGGTGCTGAAAAGTATATGCAAATCCATCCATAATTAGGTTTAAAAATTCCATTTCATGGGATAATCAGACTTCAAAAAACTCAATTTTAGTTTTAATCAGATTTTAACAAGGATATTAAGTCCATTTCGTTTAGAAAAAGGAAAAACTGTGAATTTACACAAAGTGTATTCAAGCTTAGCCCTGGGAGATAATTAAATAAAATTAATTTGGCAGGGTTGTCAGCAGACAGAAGTGCTGCAGACAGACCCTCCTGGTTTCCAAGCAAACAAAAGCGAGGCGCCCTGAACAGGAAGCTGGTGCTGCGGAGGGCGCGCAGGGGCAAGCGTCTCCGGGAGCAGGGAGCTGTGGAACCCCGACCCCAGAGTCTCAGGGAGCTGGTCCAGAAGCCGTGGAGGCCCAGACTGGGGGGGGGGGGGAGGACACGCCCAGTTCCTGCAGGGCAGCTGCCCTTGGGGCCTGGGCAGGCCCAGTGGCACCCTGGACAATGGCTGCACCCAGCCCAGCTCTGGGAGCCACCACCTTGGGAGGAGAGTGCCCCCTCCAGGGGTGCAAGGTCCCCCCAGGCTCAGCTCCCTGCCTGCCTGCTCCCCACGGTAGCCCATCCTGGCACGGGCTCTTGACAAGTAGCTGGGGGGCGGGGTGGACGTGCCCGCAACACCCATTCCTGGGAGCCTCAGGGTCCAGAGGAAATGTAAGACGGAAATGAGCGTTCATCAAGCCTGGGAGGGAATCCCCACGCTGCTCAGAACCTCAGCTAACGGGCCCTCCGCAGCCCACACTACCAGCGCCAGCACTGCAGCTTAGGAGGCTGAGCCACCCCAGGGTCCCCTCCAACCACCTTCAAACAGGGTCACACCAGGCCACCGCTTCTGCCGACCGGGAGAGGAGGCCGGAAGTTAGCACAGTCCTATCTGAGCAGAGAGCTCTGTGGGAGACACAGTGCGCTGGCTTTCCAACCAAGGGGTCAGCCCCACGGCCCGCCACAGCCCACCACATCCACTCACGGACGCCAACAGCCTGCTCTCTCAGCCTGCATCAAAAGTCCCACGTTCCGGGCCAAACTCCCCCATCCCAGGCCCGCCACTACGTGCTACAAGGCCGAGCTGAGTGACTGCCAAGAGCCCATATGGCCTCAAAGCCTTAATATTTACTACCTGCCCCTTCGCAGACACACCCTGCAGCCTCTGCCCTAAATGGATCCCATCTGTCACAGATGCTACTGTTTGGTCACAGCGCCCACAAGGAAAATGAAGCCACCAAACAGGCAACACAAGAGGGAGACCTCCATACCCAAAGGACCAGGTGACGCTGACTCCACAGCGACCCCTGCTGGGACACCCATGGCACTGCAGCTAAGCTCTAGTAAACCACAACGATGCCCAAATAGAGACAGGACAGCAATGGCCCCAGGGACGCCCTCAGCACAGTCTAGTGGGAAACCTTTCTAACTTTCCCGCAACGGTCAGTGAAAACACAAGCTTTAATTTGGGGCAGGGGTGGGGAACGTCCAGCCTGCCACCCACACTAGACCGCGCAACCAGGGCAAGCACGGAAAGGACTAGACATCCAAGTGGACAGTTCTGTACCTGGGGAACGCCGCTCTGAGTCTCCAGTTCCCACGGAAGAAAGGAGTCTAGGCTAAAGCCAAGCTGCCACAAGGTCTCTATTCCAAAACGGGGGTGGGGGCTGCATTTTCCACTGCGATCTCCAGAGACTGGGCTGCAGAGGACTGCGCATCCCCATGCCGTCCACACTTCCGGCAGCTCCACGCAGACGGGCAGCAGGGCTCTGACAGGCCTGCCCCCGCTGTGGGAGGGCTGCTGGGTTCCCCGGAACTGAGGAGTAGTTTGCACATAATAAAAAATTAATTGCTAATCTTCTAACTCGGCCGCCTCCGTGAACAAGACAGCATTGTGTTGCTGCCTCCCAAGTTAAGCGCTTCCTCTCCCAGGTAATTACTGCTCTCGCTCTCCCTCACCGGCTACCTCCTCCCTGAAGAGCAAATCCCAGAACCTGCCAGGAGCCACTGCGCTCAGGCAACGGCAGGTAGGTCAGTGCACCAGCAGGCTGCATGCCCTGCCTGCCACAGTTCTGCTGGGAGCCATCCCGTCTGCATGAGAAGTCACCAGCTGATGGGCTCGGAGCCCACGTCTGTGCTAACGGGCAGGCAGTGCCCCAGCACAGCCTGTGCGTGCAGCACATGAGCTCACAAAGACACAGGGCCCAGCTGCACGGCACCACGGAGCACGCCAGATGGTCGGAGGTCACTGAGGGCAGAGCCCACCACGGCCTGGGAGCAACCCGGCAATGGTGCCAGGGCCTGGGTGGTGACCTTGGCCAGTCAGCACCACCCGCTGGTGCAGGTGGCAGGGCCAGCCCTGCTCAGTGCAGAGTGGCAAGGAAGAGCCGGCAGCTCCAGAGCACAGCCCGGGAGTGGAGGCGCCACCCTCCGCACACAGGGCTGCACTAAACAAGTGCATTCTGGGGCCTCGTGTCCAACACTTGTGTCCAGCCCGGAGAAACACCTGGCCTTAGATCTACCTCACAGGCGCCATGCAAATCCCACAGAGGTACAACACAAGTCTGTTCCAAACCAGAGGCCCAGACTCAAAGTGGGGCTCACAGGGAGCCAAGTCCTTGAGCCATTACCACTGCCCCGCAGGCAGGAGCCGGACGCTGGGAGCAGAAGAGAACCAGCCTTGACCCCGGGCACTGTGCTATGGGATGCACGGGTCCCATCCGGGGCTTCATGGCTGAGCTAACCCCTGCCCCTTTTTGTGTCTGTGCAGTTGAACCCATGGCCCAGAGCCTCACGGAAGACCGGCGCCTTTCATTCATCCAGCTGCCCACTACAGCAGGAGGCCAGTCTCGGGGAAGGGACTGGTCCCCAGGCCCCAGGCTGACCCACAGTCCAGGGACGCGGCTGGCTGGGCCCACACTGCTCTCATGCTGGTGACTGCCACGGGCGCCAACTGGCAACCACACCAGACACTGTGCAACCACCAGAGTGGGGCTTCTGGAGGACCAAGAGTGCTGGACCTGGCGCTGGTGCTGTGGCGTAGCAGGTTAAGCCTCCATCCCCAGTGCTGGCCCCACGAGACTTGGGCCCCTGCACTGCCGTGGGAGACCAGAAGAAGCTCCTGGTTCCTGGCTTCAGATGGCCCAGCTCCAGCTGTTGCGACCATCTGGGGAGTGAACCAGCGGATGGAAGACCTCTCTGTCTCTCCTTCTCTAACTCTGCCTTTCAAACAAATGAAACCTTCCACAAAGAAGAGTGCTGGACCTGAACTCGGGGCCCCTCCCACAGCTGCAGGCAGTCATCATGCGCAAGACACAACCCACTCTGCCACTGAGGCATCTGGTTCTGCATGGCGCCCACAGCCTGGCCAGAGCCACAGGTGCCTCCTGGAGCAGTCACGGATGTGGCCACCGGCAAGCTGCAGCCTGCAGGTGCTCACTAGCTCTGAGCTACGCGACAGGGGCCCCAGAGAGCCAGCCCCCTCACAGCGCCCCTTACCATGGGGAGGAGGCCGGTCCACAACAGGCCTGACCGCACCTCAGTCTCAGAGGACACGCAACCACAGCCCCACTGACCCAGACACCTGACCGACAGGACACACAACCACAGCCCCACTGACCCGGACTCCTGACCCACAGGACACAACCACAGCCCCTCTGACCCAGACGCCTGACCGACAGGACACAACCACAGCCCCACTGACCCGGACTGCTGACCCACAGGACACACAACCACAGCCCCACTGACCCGGACTCCTGACCCACAGGACACAACCACAGCCCCACTGACCCAGACGCCTGACCGACAGGACACAACCACAGCCCCACTGACCCGGACTGCTGACCGACAGGACACACAACCACAGCCCCACTGACCCGGACTCCTGACCGACAGGACACAACCACAGCCCCACTGACCTGGACTCCTGACCCACAGGACACACAACCACAGCCCCACTGACCCGGACTCCTGACCCACAGGACACAACCACAGCCCCACTGACCCGGACTCCTGACCCACAGGACACAACCACAGCCCCACTGACCCGGACTCCTGACCCACAGGACACACAACCACAGCCCCACTGACCCGGACTGCTGACCGACAGGACACACAACCACAGCCCCACTGACCCGGACTCCTGACCGACAGGACACAACCACAGCCCCACTGACCCGGACTGCTGACCCACAGGACACAACCACGACCCCACTGACCCGGACTCCTGACCCACAGGACACAACCACAGCCCCACTGACCCGGACTCCTGACCGACAGGACACACAACCACAGCCCCACTGACCCGGACTCCTGACCGACAGGACACAACCACAGCCCCACTGACCTGGACTCCTGACCGACAGGACACACAACCACAGCCCCACTGACCCGGACTCCTGACCGACAGGACACAACCACAGCCCCACTGACCCGGACTCCTGACCCACAGGACACAACCACAGCCCCTCTGACCCGGACTCCTGACCCACAGGACACAACCACAGCCCCACTGACCCAGACGCCTGACAGACAGGACACAACCACAGCCCCACTGACCTGGACTCCTGACCGACAGGACACACAACCACAGCCCCTCTGACCCGGACTCCTGACCGACAGGACACACAACCACAGCCCCACTGACCCGGACTCCTGACCCACAGGACACAACCACAGCCCCACTGACCCGGACTCCTGACCGACAGGACACAACCACAGCCCCACTGGCCCGGACGCCTGACCGACAGGACACAACCACAGCCCCACTGACCCGGACTCCTGACCGACAGGACACACAACCACAGCCCCACTGACCCGGACTGCTGACCCACAGGACACACAACCACAGCCCCACTGACCCGGACTCCTGACCGACAGGACACAACCACAGCCCCACTGACCCGGACTGCTGACCCACAGGACACAACCACGACCCCACTGACCCGGACTCCTGACCCACAGGACACAACCACAGCCCCACTGACCCGGACTCCTGACCGACAGGACACACAACCACAGCCCCACTGACCCGGACTCCTGACCGACAGGACACACAACCACAGCCCCTCTGACCCGGACTGCTGACCGACAGGACACAACCACAGCCCCTCTGACCCGGACTGCTGACCGACAGGACACAACCACAGCCCCACTGGCCCGGACTCCTGACCGACAGGACACACAACCACAGCCCCACTGACCCGGACTCCTGACCGACAGGACACACAACCACAGCCCCACTGACCCGGACTCCTGACCGACAGGACACACAACCACAGCCCCACTGACCCGGACTCCTGACCGACAGGACACACAACCACAGCCCCACTGGCCCGGACTCCTGACCGACAGGACACAACCACAGCCCCACTGACCCGGACTGCTGACCGACAGGACACACAACCACAGCCCCACTGACCCGGACTGCTGACCCACAGGACACACAACCACAGCCCCACTGACCCGGACTCCTGACCGACAGGACACAACCACAGCCCCACTGACCCGGACTCCTGACCCACAGGACACAACCACAGCCCCACTGACCCGGACTCCTGACCGACAGGACACAACCACAGCCCCACTGACCCGGACTCCTGACCGACAGGACACACAACCACAGCCCCACTGACCCGGACTGCTGACCCACAGGACACACAACCACAGCCCCACTGACCCGGACTCCTGACCGACAGGACACAACCACAGCCCCACTGACCCGGACTCCTGACCCACAGGACACAACCACAGCCCCACTGACCCGGACTCCTGACCGACAGGACACACAACCACAGCCCCACTGACCCGGACTGCTGACCGACAGGACACACAACCACAGCCCCACTGACCCGGACTCCTGACCGACAGGACACACAACCACAGCCCCACTGACCCGGACTCCTGACCCACAGGACACACAACCAAGCCCCACTGACCCGGACTCCTGACCCACAGGACACACAACCACAGCCCCACTGACCCGGACTGCTGACCCACAGGACACACAACCACAGCCCCACTGACCCGGACTCCTGACCCACAGGACACAACCACAGCCCCACTGACCCGGACTCCTGACCCACAGGACACAACCACAGCCCCACTGACCCGGACTCCTGACCCACAGGACACACAACCACAGCCCCACTGACCCGGACTGCTGACCCACAGGACACACAACCACAGCCCCACTGACCCGGACTCCTGACCCACAGGACACAACCACAGCCCCACTGACCCGGACTCCTGACCCACAGGACACAACCACAGCCCCACTGACCCGGACTCCTGACCCACAGGACACACAACCACAGCCCCACTGACCCGGACTGCTGACCCACAGGACACACAACCACAGCCCCACTGACCCGGACTCCTGACCCACAGGACACAACCACAGCCCCACTGACCCGGACTCCTGACCCACAGGACACAACCACAGCCCCACTGACCCGGACTCCTGACCCACAGGACACACAACCACAGCCCCACTGACCCGGACTGCTGACCCACAGGACACACAACCACAGCCCCACTGACCCGGACTCCTGACCCACAGGACACAACCACAGCCCCACTGACCCGGACTGCTGACCCACAGGACACAACCACAGCCCCACTGACCCGGACTCCTGACCGACAGGACACAACCACAGCCCCACTGACCTGGACTCCTGACCGACAGGACACAACCACAGCCCCACTGACCCGGACTGCTGACCCACAGGACACACAACCACAGCCCCACTGACCCGGACTCCTGACCGACAGGACACACAACCACAGCCCCACTGACCCGGACTGCTGACCCACAGGACACACAACCACAGCCCCACTGACCCGGACTGCTGACACACAGGACACACAACCACAGCCCCACTGACCCGGACTCCTGACCCACAGGACACAACCACAGCCCCACTGACCCGGACTCCTGACCGACAGGACACAACCACAGCCCCACTGACCCGGACTCCTGACCGACAGGACACAACCACAGCCCCACTGACCCGGACTCCTGACCCACAGGACACACAACCACAGCCCCACTGACCCGGACTCCTGACCGACAGGACACACAACCACAGCCCCACTGACCCGGACTCCTGACCGACAGGACACAACCACAGCCCCACTGACCCGGACTCCTGACCGACAGGACACACAACCACAGCCCCACTGACCCGGACTCCTTCCTGACCCACAGGACACAACCACAGCCCCACTGACCCGGACTCCTGACCGACAGGACACAACCACAGCCCCACTGACCCGGACTCCTGACCCACAGGACACACAACCACAGCCCCACTGACCCGGACTCCTGACCGACAGGACACACAACCACAGCCCCTCTGACCCGGACTCCTGACCGACAGGACACAACCACAGCCCCACTGACCCGGACTGCTGACCCACAGGACACACAACCACAGCCCCACTGACCCGGACTGCTGACACACAGGACACACAACCACAGCCCCACTGACCCGGACTCCTGACCCACAGGACACACAACCACAGCCCCACTGACCCGGACTCCTGACCCACAGGACACAACCACAGCCCCACTGACCCGGACTCCTGACCCACAGGACACACAACCACAGCCCCACTGACCCGGACTCCTGACCCACAGGACACAACCACAGCCCCACTGACCCGGACTCCTGACCCACAGGACACAACCACAGCCCCACTGACCCGGACGCCTGACCCAAGCACCTAAGCCCAGATCTGCACCGCTCAGGGCTCCAATGTTTGAAGGACAACCCCAAGAAGAAAACACAACGATTGGGGAGTGGGGTGGGGGGCTTAGCCTGGCAGTCAAGACACCACCGTCCCACATCAGAGTGCCTGGGTTCAAGACCCAGCTCTGGCTCCTTCTCCAGCTTCCTGCCAATGCAGATTCCGGGAGGCAACCGTGATGCTCAAGTAGCTGGGTCCCGGCCACCCACACGGGCCTGAGTGCCTGGCTCCCAGTGTCGGCCCAGCCCAGCCACAGCCACTGGGGCATTTGGGGAGTGAACGAGCAGATGGGAGCTCCGTGAAGCCCTCTCTCCCTGCCTATCAAGTAATCAAACAAATCAGAGAGGGCTCGATGCATCTTCTGACTGACAGGTTCTCTTGGTTTTGGCTTTGGTCTTGCTTCTTATTAGTCATCGTCCATGACTTCTGAACGGGCTGCACAGAGCTTCAGAAAGCAGTCTGCCACTTCAGAGTCACACAGCCCGTGCTGTGACGAACACCACACTTAGTCGCAGGCGACACTCCCCGACAGCCGACTCCACCACCTGGCTGGAGCGCACGGACGCTGAAGGCGCCTGCCGCCTGGGCTCCCACCACGCCACCTGGCTCGCACGGGCCGACCACACGGTAACGACCACGGCAAAGCCTTTCTCACATGCCCTCGCTCCTTGCCGGGCATTCTGCTGCACGGACGCCTCTCGAGCCGAGGCTCCTGGACTGGTCACGTCACACTTCTCACTCACTGCCAAGCAATGCCTTGCCTGATGGCCGGCCGGAGGAGTCAGCAGGGGAGGGTGGACGAGGGCTAGCTCAGGAAGACAGGGGCAGGGGTGATCTGGACCCCGAGGCCTGGAGCTAGAAGATGCCTTCTCCATCACAGCCCAGCTCCCAGCAGCGCGACCACCAGCACGTCCACCGCCGGCGCGCATGCCCACACCGTGCTCTGCCTGCCCAGGCAGGTCCTCTCCCCTGTGGCTAAAACCGCAGGTGCCGGCCCCAGCCACCAGTCTCCACAGGCTGGTGAACCTGACCTCCACAACTGAGGACGAGACCCCATCAGCCCTGGCCCCTTGGCCAGAGTGAGCTCTAGAGGCCAGGGGCCGGCTCTCTCTGCACAGCCACACGAGAGAGGGCAGACAGCGCGGGAGCAGGTCTGCTGCAGACCCCAGATTATCAGGCCAGCCCCGCCCCCTGCCAGGTCCCCAGCTCGTGACTGTCTTGGCCCCGGACCACAGCCCTGCCTCCCTGCGAGCCCCTTCCTGCGGCTGAGCTGTCCGTTCTGCTCAGCTCCGTCTGGATCCCGCCGCACCCCCAGACGGACTCGTGGGGGACTGTCCGGGGGCCAACAGCATCTAGGCACACTGCAAAGCCTGCTTCCTCGGGGCGGCCACTGGGGTGCAGCAGTGGCAGCTCGAGTGGCACAGGCCCTGCCGCCCTCGGGGAGGACCGGGCAGAGTGCCGGCTCCTAGCGCCAACCTGCCCAGCCGCAGCTACTGCAGGCATCTGGAGAGCGAACCAGCAGTCAGGACTTGACTGTCTCGATCTCTGTGTGTTGCTCTGCCTATCAGACCAATAAAAATAAACAAACTTCTTCAAAGAGAAAACAATGAAAGCAGCAGGTTAAAAAAAAATCAAAAACCCAGCCAGCTCCATGAGTAAGTGGTTACCCCGCAGTTAAGACCCCCACACCCCACAGCCGCGCTCGGGTTCCACGCCCACTCCAGCTGCAGCGCTGCGGCCAGCTTCCCGCCGATGAGGGCCCGGGGAGGCAGCAGTGGCCACTCGAGCACTTGGGTTCCTGCCTCCCACAGGGGACTCGGACTACGCTCTCGGCTCCCGGCTCCCGGCTCGGCCCAGGCCCTGGAGGTGTGTGGGGAGTGAATCCGCGGACGGTGAAATCTCTCTGTCTGAATCCCTCTCTCTACTTCTCAAATACAATTTTTAAATTAAAAACAAATCCGGCCCCCCGTGCTCCCCACCCCCAAACACCAACACATCTAACAGGTGCAGGTGGTGATCTGAGAGTTCCCTCACCTCGCCGAGGCAGCAGAGGAGCACACGTCCAGAGCAGGCCCAGGACAAGGGAGGATCCCAATTTTCAATACACGCCCAGGACACGGGCGGCCCGGGTCCCAGGCAGACCACCCCACTGCCCAGGACACGGGCGGCCCGGGTCCCAGGCAGACCACCCCACTGCCCAGGACACGGGCGGCCTGGGTCCCAGGCAGACCACCCCCACCTCCTCTCTCTGCAGGAAGACAAGCACAGGACAGGAAGGACCCCATCCGCAGGACATGCCCAAGACCAGCCCAGGACAGGGAGGACACCCCCAAGCCAGGGCCAGGCGCGGGCCTGCACATAGCAGGCATCCAGGACATCAGCACCGCCACAGGCCGCACGGGGCGACAGTGGCTGCCTCAGCGTCTTGTTCCGGAGACGCTCCAGTACACAAGTACACAGGACGCCTGACCACAGGCAGGTCAGGGCTGTGCACCTGCCTAACAGCAGAAACACACAAAAGGATGGCGCAGAGTGAGATCCCCAGAGGCCCATTTACGTGATAATTCACTTCCCTTCCATTCACCCCAGCCTGTCCCAGGCCCCTGCCCCACTAAGCCCAGGCCCCCCACCCTGCGTCTCCCACCCAGCAGAATGGGGGCTCATCTTCCCAGGTAGCCTGGCCCAGTGTGCTCAGGAGGAGAGGGGCAGAGATGTCGACTGACCCAGATTCTGGAAAGTTCTAACAGCTGGGTAGACGTGCTCTGCCTGAGACCCAAGGTTGGGGGGGGGGGGGGGGTCGGCAAGGCCCGCGGCTTCTGATGCAGCTGGCAGCATTCCCAGCCACGCGGTACTGGGAGGCCCTGGGCAGGTCTCCTGGCCTCAAAGCAGATGCTGCAGGCTGTCGCGTAGGAGCCCAGGCCTCAGTCCCCACACAAGGCTCCCCGGCACCTGCCAGGCACTGGCGGCTCAGCGGCAGGCGGGCGTGGTGTGCTGGACAGCGGGGCCCTCCTGTCCAAGAGCCCCTCCCATGGTCGCTTCCTCTCTGGGTTCCAGGGCTCTGCCAGGAGCGAAGGGCCTGGCCCACGGAGCTCCTGGACAACCAGGGGTCCAGCACATCAGGGGCTCAGAGAGCAGCTACTGAGACGCGCCTGCCTCGTGGTCTGAATCCTTCAGAACTTCCAAATCCATTCAAAGGAGGCACAGAAGTAGAAAAAGCCCCAGAAAGTGCTGAGAGAGCCAGGCGAGGAGCTGGCACTTCTCCGTGCAGCCCCCCCAAGGCCCCGGCCACCTGACTCCCAGCGCCACCCAGGAGGGACAAGTGGCCAGGCCCTGTCCTTGCCCACCGGGTTACGAGCCTGCCAGGGAGGCCACTGGCACCGCAAGAACTCCCACCTGCAATCCACCAGCACGCAGAGAAAACACTACTGCCTACTTACTGACCCCAGAGACACCAGCGGGTGCGGCACCAGGGCCTTGTCACAGGCCAGGCCAGCCAGGAGACCCAGCCTGACCTCACCATCAACATCAGCCTCGGGGGCACAGGAGCCCCTCACTCAGCGCTCCTCGGCCGCCTCGCACGAGGCTCTGCCAGGCCCTTCTGCTGAGCCCCAAAGCTCAGGACTGCGAGAGGGGCACTTAGAGAAAACCAGGCCGGGGAAGGGGCAGCCCCGGGCTCTGGGGGAGCAGTCCAGCACCCTGAGAGCTCCCTCCCCCTCCAGACGGTGGGCTCCGGGAATGCAGCTCACGGTGAATGAATGACCCAGAAGCAGTAGCACAGGCAGGCATGAGCGCGCAGGACCAACAGAGAGGGCCCCACTCACTGCAAGTGCCCAGGACAACCGCGCCTCTCGCACCCCCAAAGGAAGCCAAAGAGCCCAGCTGGAGAGGGCAAGTGGCCAGCAGCTCACCCCTTCCCAGCCCCAGGAGCGCCCCGTATCGATCAGGCATGCCCAGGCCGCCACAAATTCTGAATGCGCTAACGAGGGTAATAAAAGCGTGGCGGCTGGTCAATTAGCTCCTTCCTCGGGAGGAGATCACGCACCCTTCACTGTCGTCCTAATTGGCCTCACCCGTCAGGGACACCGGCACCACAACTTGTCACTTGGCCAGCCTGCAAGTGTTTGGGGAAGCTGCCCAGGTCAGCACTTGTGGGTTCCCGAGCGGCACTCCAGGGCACAGCTCTGCCGTTTCAGGAGGGCACGGCGCCCACTTCAGTCCTGCGCGGCCCTCCCCACGGCCAGCTCACCCACGCTCTCGCTGACAGGTACAAGGGTAGGCTCGCACAAAAGGGCAGGGCCGGGAGCCAAACAACAAAGGCACCTCAGCCACAGGCCAATGGTTTCCGCTAGGCACAGGAACTGCCAAGTGAGGCCATGAAAGCGCCACGCCCGGAAGAGGCCGCTCTCCTCGCCAGCGGGGACTCGCTCTGCACGCTGCTACCCCGTTCCCGGCCGTGTTCAAAGCCCTCTGCAGGGCACAGAGGTCCCAGCCATCAAACGCATGACTTTCAAACTAAAAATTCTTTTAAGAACTTATCCAACCTACAGCCCTGCTTATGCGGGAAACAACCCTGGAACAACCTGGCTGTCCATCAACACGGACTCGGTAACTCGAGCCCATGCGTACTGTGGGGCACCATGGGGCTCTCTGAAGTGACTCGGTGGCGCTCTCTCTGCTGGCACAGAACAACTGTCACAAACTCAAGGGAACAAGTCCAGAACAGAAGCAGAGAGAGCCGAGCCCAAGAGGGCAGGGGAAGAGCCAGCTCGTGCCCGGCACTGCCTAGGAGGCCGGGCGCCACCAGGCAGGAGGGCCAGGGCAGCAGGCAGAAGGCACTGAGGACTGAGGGCAGGCACCACGTGCTCCCTCAGTCTGCAATCCCCACCTGGAGCCAGCAGCCGGCCCACGGGATGCCAGCCCACAGCACCAGGGCCCCAGTTCCAAAGATCCAGGCAGGCCGGCGCCGCACTCACTAGCCTAATCCTCCGCCTGCAGCGCTGACACCCCAGGTTCTAGTCCCGGTTGCTCCTCTTCCAATCCAGCTCTCTGCTGTGTCCCGGGAAGGCCGTGGAGGATGGCCCAAGTGCTTGGGCCCTGTACCCACATGGGAGACCAGGAGGAAACACCTGGCTGGCTCCTGGCTTTGGATCGGCACAGTACGCCAGCCGTGGCAGCCATTTGGGGGGTGAACCAACGGAAGAAGGACCTGTCTCTCTGTCTCTAACTCTGCCTGTCAAAAACAAAAAACAAACAAAAACAACAACAAAGATCCAGGGAAACAGACTGAGGCAGCCTGGGCAGGGGCGCCGAGGGCCCCTAAGTGCCCAGGGCAGGGGTTGCTCCCCCACGCCCAGGCTGGCTTTCACCCCACTCCCCAAGGAGCCCCCACGTCATGCAGGGCAACTCCTGCCCCCAGAGCAGCCCGTCTCCTGCTGCAGACAGCGGCTTTCGCAGGGCAGTTCACACGGGCACGACGTGGTAAACGCGCAGTGTCCAGGTTCCGACATGCACACACCTGTGCAGCCCCCGCCCCTGCTGAGTCCAGGCTTATCAGCACCCACAGGACCCCCAGGGCCCCCGTCACACCCAGCCCTGCACTGTGGCACAAAGCTCCGGCAAGGCAGGGCAGTTTTGCCTTCTGTACAATCCCAGATAAGCAACTCACACAGCCTGAAACCAGGCCCGGAGGTCCACTCGTGCCCCCGTGAGGAGCGCCCCGTGGTCACCTGGGGCTCTCACTCAGGGCTGTGACCCCAGTTTCACAGCGCATTCTGTACAGGTCCGCGAGGTCCTGTGTTCCCCCTGGCCTCGAGCACACCCAGGCGTGGGAACGCTGGTGTTGAAACAGCTGCCAAACTGTCCGGAGCGGCCGTGGAGCTCTCTGCCACCATGAGCAATGTGGGGGACGTGGTGGTTCCGAGGCCCACCAGCAGCTGGGGCGCTTGGTGGTCTTGGGTTCAGCCCTCCCACCGCTGTCTCACCAGGGACCAGGGCCCTGAGCCTCCTCTCAAGCCCTCAACCTGCCATCCCTGTCTCTTCCTTGTCGCCACCATGTTCAAAGTCTTCAGTGCAGATTTTTTAAAAATCTGGCCTTGTCGGGGGCCAGCGCTATGGCTAAGTCGGTTAATCCTCCACCTGCAGTGCTGGCATCCCATATGGGCACTGGTTCTAGTCCCGGCTACTCCTCTTCCGATCCAGCTCTCTGCTGTGTTCTGGGAAAGCAATAGAAGGTGGCCCAAGTGCTTGGGCCCCTGCACCTGCGTGGAGACCCAGAAGAAGCTGCTGGCTCCTGGCTTCAGACTGGCCCAGCTCCAGCTGTTGCATCTATTTGGAGAGTGAACCAGCGGAAGGAAGACCTTTCTCTCGTCTCTCCTTCTCACTGTCTGTAACTCTAGCTCTCAAGTAAATAAATAAAATCCTAAAACTCACTGGTCTTGTCGATTTGCACAAATTCTAAGTTCTGGAAACACTTCCAGCCAGATGTGTGCGCTGCACATATTTTCCCCTTTACTTCCCTGCGTCTTTCCATTCTGATGAGGTTCAATCTACTGACTGTTCACTTCCTGCTCTGTGTCCGCCCCCAGCTTCCCCACGTCCCACTTTGAGCTCCGTTCAGCGTCCAGCAGGAGAAATCTGTTTTATACTTGCTTGGTGGGAAACACTCTCTCCACCTCATTTGATCACCCTGACGTGCCCAACAAGACCCAGGCGACCCACATCGAGAGCTTTCTGTTCTGTCCTACTACCTCACACGCCCAGCCACAGGCCAGAGCCACTGTCGCCGCCCAAGCTGCCCACGGCATGTCCTGACTCGGCCGGTGTACGCCTGCCAGCTTGTTCTTTTCCAAAAACCGTTTCTGCTGTCCCAGGTCCTAGACGCTGGATAGAAACCTGAAGAATCAGCTCATTGATTTCTCCCGGAAACACGCACGCGCCTGTGGCCAGGGCTGGGAGGGTGCAGGACACACGGGTCCATGCGAGCAGACCGCCAGCTCGCAGCCCTACACCTCCTGCAGACGGGGCCGTCTGTGTGGGAGCTCCCCAAAGCCCCGGAGCCTGCAGAGCCATCAGTCCTTCGTATGCTAAAGGTCGGTGACTCGGGGCCGGTGCTGTGGTGCAGGTGAGGCAGCTCTCGGCAGTGCTGGCATCCTCTGTGGGCGCCGGTGCGAGTCCCAGATGCTGCATTCCCAATCCAGCTCCCTGCTAATGCAGCCCAAGCTGGACAACTATAGCCACGAAGCTCCTGGCTCCTGGCTCCTGGCTCCGGCCTGGCCCAGCCCTGGCCGGTGCAGCCATTTGGAGACTGAACCAGCAGACAGAATGGAAGATCTCTCTGTCTCTGTCTCTCTGTAAGTCTGTCTTTCACATAGTGAACTGGCATCTCACGGGCAGTTTCAAAGCAGGGACACGGCCAGAGAGACCCAGGCAGGATGACGACCTGGGGGCGCAGAGCGAAGCGAACGGGTCAGTATGTACTCAGCTGTGCCTACCAAGGCCACAAAACCCAGAGCCCCTTCCTCCGCACCTCGCCCTCCTCATCTGCTGTCCGCTGAGCCCCCGGCACTGCCTCTGTCACGCGTGTGCAGGCACCGCGTGCCCCTGGTGCTGAGCAGACGCAGCACCGCCACAGAACCCAAGGAGGAGGAGCGGACGCCGCTCTGTTGCTGGCCGTCGTCGCAAGTACAGAAGGCGACTGGAGACGGCCGCCCGGCCTAGGCCCAGTGCCGGGGGCCGGGGGGTCTGCCGCACCCTCCTGGCAGAGGCACCCCGGGAAGTGCGGTCTCCCCACGCCTGGCGTCGGCAGCGCTGTGCTGGCTGAGGCCGTGCCGGCAGGGAACGGGAGTTCTTCTCCTCTCACATCTCCTTATCTCTCCCATACTGCAGTCACCATTAGTTTCTCTGGCATCTTGCAGTTTCCGCTGGACAGACCTGAACGTGTCTGGTAAACTGCTGTGCATGCTGGGACTTCCCTTCTACCACTGTAGGTGGTCATTCACTTCCGATGTTCGCTGCTGGCCTGCAAAGAAACGTGGTGTATTTCTGCACACTAGCCTGCCTCGTTCCCTGTCGATCTCCAGTACTAGCCGGCTTGTTCACGTCTCCACGAACAATGGCGCCTCCACGCAGACGGCTTTACTCCCGCTGTCTGCCGACCTCTGCTCTGGCTCTGCCGCCAGCACAGGCCGGGCTTCCTGGGTGTGCGCCGCAGCGGAGGCCTCACCCCTGCGGAGGGGACGCCGTGGGTCTGACCCCCAAGGCTGTGGCAGCTGCAGCTCCGTGTGAACGCCTTCCACTTGGCTGAGCAGTCTTCCCTCTCCTGGCTCGCTCTGAACGTTCCATCATCAAGTGACACACACAGGCTGACACCCTGGCCAATGTCTGCGTGCCCACGTGAAGCCTTCACCCTGGCCTCCCGTGACGGGCACACGAGAACACCGCCTAGGGCTCCTCCCAGGACATCCGACTGTGGATATGCCAACGTTCCGAAGTCACTAGGAGCTGCTGGCCCCCAGCATTCTGGAGAAGGGACCTGGACCTGGGTGACGTTGGCAAGAGAAGCGTCTGGCGCTCCCGGGACCACCGCCTCCCAGGCCTCAGCCTCCCAGACGCCTCCCTTACCCAGGCGGTCTTGCCAAGACGACACAGGCACCTCCAAGGGGTCTCCCCGTGTCTCCCTCCCATACTGCTAAGCCACTCTCCAGCACACCTGCGCCTGCACAGCCCAGCTCATTGTGAGCCCCGCCCCACTCCCAGGCTCAGCCCACGCTGCCAGGAAAACCTTCAGATCCACTCTGAATGCCTGGAGAAGAGATGTCTACACCCTGACTGCAGGCCCAGTGTCCCCCAGCCAACAGGGCCCTGGCTCGCCCGGGCCTGTGCATCACCAACTGCACATTCCACACTGCCTCTCTCCCGGGCTCTCCAGTCCTGAAGCCTCCCCTGCTCCAGCCCCCTGGCCCATGTGCTGGGCATGTCACAGGTGGCAGAGCCTGTCGGGTTGCACGTGAGATCCTGTGTGCTAGTCCTGTCACGGGTGGCAGAGCCTGTCGGGTTGCACGTGTGACCCCATGTGCTGGACCTGTCACGGGTGGCAGAGCCTGTCAGCCTGTAGCTCACGTGACCCCACGTGTGGGCTCTGTCACGGGTGGCAGAGCCTGACAAACAAGGCCCCCAACCCCAAAGGCTTCCCCACACGCTCACGCGCTCACCCCACCTACTCCCCGTGCACCCCCCTAGCATCTCAGGGTTCTTCCTGCTGACCAGCACAGGGACAAAGCCCACAGCCCTCAGAGAGCCTGGGGCAGCCAGAGCCTATCCTCCGAGCAGGTCCGCGGGCCTAGGGCCCCTCGAGAGCCTGGTCGGGGCAGGACGGGCAGACCCCTCCCACTCTGTCAGCCAAAGCCTTGCCATCAGCAAGGAAGGCCCAGAGCAGGAGCCAGAGGGGCGCCAGCCGCTCCCAGTGGAAGCCAGGATCGCCAAGGGGATGAGTGCCACCTAGTGGTGGCCGCTCCTCAGCACCGGCCGTCTGATGGTGACAAGACCTCACCCTAAAGGCCAGGCTCCTGCCATCAGCAAGACCCTGCCGGCCACTGCAGGTCCCCGGACGGCTTTCAGAGGGCTCCTAGAATCAGGAGACGCCAGCGTGAGCGTCGTGGTCAGTGTCCCTGTGTCATGTCTGTGCCACGCGTGCCACATCTGCTGGAACAAGGGAACAACGAGCCCGGGCCACAGCGGGAACCCCAGGGCCTCTCCGTGACTGCACCTGCCTGCCGCTTCCCAACACCACACCCAGTCCACCAGCAGCTCCCCAGGGCACCTCCCCGCTGGGAAATCGCCAGGAACAGCCCAGAACCTGACCCCCAGCCCATCCAGCGAAAAAGAAAAAAACGCAAGCACAGGGAACCGTCACCCGCCTCACCGCGCGCCCAGGACCAGCCCTCACACAGACGCCGGGTCGGGCGAGGCCCAGGAATCTGCTTCTTCACCCAACTCCAGCAGACTCTGACGAGCACCACACTTAGTCTGCGTGCCACGGCAACCACGGGGCACGCGGGGAGGCAGCGGAGGTCACAGGCTGACCCCCAGCCATGTGAGGAGGTGGTGCCGAGGGCACCAAGGCAGCCGGGCACAGGAGACCTGCCCGACAGGGAGGCGCCCACCCTGGGGCCTCAGGGCCGAGCCAGGGCCGAGGACGGACAGCACCCATCCGGGAGGCCCCTCCTCGGCACAGCAGAGCCGCACAGCGACACAGGGACTCCTCGGCGGCTCTGGCCTCTGCTGCACCAGCCGGGCCCCGGGCCTGACACTGGCGAGAACACCACAGTCCCACGTCTGCCAGCCTCAGCCTGACCCCCCCTCCCCTCCAGCCTGGCCACCAGGTACGGACACAGGCAGGACAGACACAACGCACAAGCGCCCGGTCACCACGCTCAGGCGGGGAAGAGGGACCAGAGGGCGCAGGCCGCACGGCAGCCCCAGCCCACAATGACCAGCTGCAGCCGCCAGCCGCCAGCTCCGCCACAGGCCCCAGGCACCCTGCACTGCGACAGGCCAGTCACTCAGGCACACGCCGGCCTCTGGCTCCCTCCCCACAGGAAGTCAGTTGTCTCCCCTGGGAGCAGGAGAGACCTTTCCAGGAAGTTAATTAGCCCAGAACACAGCAGGACGCACAGCATCAGGCCTGCCGGGGCAGGCCCTCCACGCGCCCAGCGTCGGCAGCGGCACTTCAAGAGGAAACAGCAGCCCGGCCTGCTCTCTGTGATGTGGACAGCAGGAGAGGAGGAAGCGGCATCAAGTGACGGCGACCTGAAGCCAAAACCACGACGGGCCGGCTGCGACACCAGCACCGGCACCGGCAGCAGGGAGGACCCTAGGACTCCAGGTCTCAGGACCCCTCAGGCAGGCGCGGCAGGGCGCTTCACACACCCCAGGCCCCAGGCACAGCCCCTCCACACACAGGCCCCTGGAGAGAGCCCTGCCCACACTACATACCCAAGCCAGGGGCCCAGCACCAGGGGTGGGTGCCCAGCTCGGCCCCGGTCCCAGGGCTTCCTCCCCGGGGTCGGCTCTCAACCCTAAAACTTCAGCTTGTGTCGACAGATGATGGTCACCCAGAAGGAACAACGACCCCCAGAGCCATCACCTGCTCCATCCATCCACAACCACAACCCTGCCACCACCTTCAACAAAGACGCTCCCAAGGCGGCCGAGAGCCTTGCGCTGCCCCCCACACTGGCCGCGCGGTGGGGTAAAGGCTCCCGCCGGCAGCCCAGCGGACAAGCAGGCAGGGGCCGTGTGCCCAGGCTGAGAGCAGCACCAGAAGCCGGCTGCTCAGGGCCTCCCTACCTGAGGTTCAAGCCTGTGGCCGCATCCAGTCTCTCCCAGCCTTGCAGCTTTGCCAGCAGCCTCTGAAAAGACAAAGCAAAGTCCCCATCACCGCGGGCCCAGGAATCACCACGTCAAACCTACCATTCTAACAACGGCCCCAGAACGGCCCGTGCTCATCTCACAGCAAGGACCACAAACGCCCACCCCACGTGCCCCAGCCAGGACCCTCCCTGGCCCCCGAATTCAAGCCTGAACCCCAGCAAGTGAAAAGGGAGTACAGAGGGCAGGCATCACAACAGAGCTAGGCCACCCCCTGCAGTGCTGGCAGCCCACATAAGCCCAAGCTCGAGTCCCGGCTGCTCCATTTCCAATCCAGCTCCCTGCCAACGTGCCTGGGAAAGCCACAGAAGATGGCCCAAGCAGCTGGGCCCCTGCCACCCATGAGGCAGACCCAGATGAAGCTCCTGGCTCTGGCCTGGCGCGGCCCCGGCTGATGCAGCCATCTGGAGAGTGAACCAGCAGATGGAAGACCTCTCTCCCTCTCTCCCTCTCCCCCTCTCCCCTTCTCTATAACTCTGCCTTTCAAATAAACCATTTTAAAAGTAAACTAAAACAAATGGAACCATGAGTGCAGGGAGCCTGTGCCCCACAGAGCAGACCCAGGTGCTGAGCCCCGAGGGCTCACCTCTCCATCTTCCAGGTGCTCCGCCAAACGCCAAGCCACAGGGCACACAAACTCGCCCCGAGGGCCGAACACCCCAGCCCACGGAAAACTGCACCAGCCGGCCACACAGAGGGGCAGTCAGCCCCCAGAGGACAAGCCGGGTGTCAACACCGTCCCATCACCAGCCTGCCCTCCATCATGACCCACACACCAAAGGTAAGGGGACCTCAGGGCTCTTCCGGAATGGGAGCCTCCCGCCACCCCACCGTGGCGCGCAGCACACACGGCTACCCAGGGCGTCACTCAGTCAGGTGTTTCCCACGCCCTCCATGTGGTAGCGGGTGCAGCCAACATGGCATGCCACACCCACGGGGCAGCCACCATCACCACTCCTTGCTGCACAGAGGGAGCCCAGCGGAAGGAAGGCAGCACACCCACGCAGGACCCTCAACCGGGAGGTGGGATTTCGGGCCCTCAATCTTGACTCATTCCTAAGAAAAGTTGTTTCCAGAGAAAACCTAACTTCACTTGGGATGCCAGCCTGGGAGGGAAGCCCCTGCCCTGACAGCCGGGCTGCCCGGGGGGCTCAGCTGGACTGCCACTCTGGGAAAAGGCTGGGGCCCGACACAGGGGCTGGGGATGGCACAGAAACGGCCAAGCAGCACAGACCCTGCCACCACACTGGGGCGTGCTGGGCAAGCCGGAGGCCTGAGGCGGCGTGTGCGCACGGGAGGCCGTATGGAGGACAACAAACCCCAGCGGAGCCACACGTGCTGTGCACAGGCGCCATCTCTGAACTGCGGTCTCCTCCCCGCCTCCCGGGGCCGCAACCTCCCACACGGAACACCTCGGGTCCCAGCCACCCGCAGCGGGCTCTGTCACTCTCACCTCCGACGGCACCCCGGGACTCCCACCCTGACGCCCATCAGCACACCCAGGCAGCCTGCAAGCCAGCGTCAGACCTCACAGCTCTCGGTCCCGAGCCCGCACCGCGTCCCCGCGGGCAGAGCCCAGGCTATGGCAGGGCTGGGCCCACTGAGGCTCCAGGCAGAGCCCGCCTCCTGCCTTCCAGCCTCGGCCATCCCCAAAGGCGGCCACAGCCAGCAGAGCCACCCCCTGGCATCCTGTGCTGACACCACACACCCAGATGGCCACAGCCTCTCTTCACGCAGGGTCAGTCACAGGCTCCGGCATTCACGCTATTCTGCTGACGCCACCGTGACGGCACGGAAGCAGCCGGCATCCCCTGGGACGGCCGGTGCGAGGACACGCAGCCTCAGCCTCACCTCCTTCTCCAGCTCCAAGTCCACCATGGCCTGCTGCACCTGCTCCTGGCGCGCCAGCCGCCTCTGCAGCCCCTCCAACTCCTCCTGGAGCAGCCCGTTGGTCTCACTCATCTCCCTGGGGGGCCAGAAACCGTCTCTCAGGCAGCCGCCCACCTGGGGACACGGCGGGCCCCCGCGACGGCCCCACGGTCCCCACGGCCCTCACCGCAGGTGCGCGTTCTCGTCCTGCAGCCGCTTCAGCTCCCGCTCCACCTTGGGGAGCCGCGCCAGCTCCGACTTCATGCTCCTCACGACCACGGCGTCCTGCTCCTGCAGGGACAGCTTCTGCTCCAAGTCCTGGCGTGCGAGAGAGGGGAGGGGAGACAAGAACGGGCTGCCGAGCCTGGGAAACGCGGGTGCAGCGGGTTAGCGTCGCCCGTGCACCAGCATCCCTCACGGGCACCGGTTCGTCCTGGCTGTCCTGCTTCTGACGCCTGGGAACACAGCAGACGACGGCGCCATCACTCGGGCCCCTGCCACCCACACGGGGGCCAGGATGGAGTTCCAGGCTCCTGGCTTGAGCCAGGCCCAGCCCCAGTGTTGCGGCCATTTGGGGAGTGAACCAGTAGATGTTAAGATCTGTCTGTCTCTCTCTGTAACTCTGCCTTTCAAATAAAATAAACCTCTCCCCTGCTGGGAAGGAGAAGCCAGTGTGAAGAAGCCACACAGAGCAGGACCCCCTGCACCCGACATCCTAGGAAAAGCCCCACCACAAAGGCAGGAGAGCCGAGAGCCACGGCAGCTGCCGGGACGAGGGGAGGACATGGGACATCAGGGCCATGGACCGCTCTGCAAGTGCCACAATGTTAACACAGACGGGCCACCACAGTGACCAGAATGGCCACAACACGGGATCCTCAGGCTGTGCCCTGCTCACCCCTGCTGTGAGCCTGAAACCACTCTCAAACGTGACGCTGTTACCAAAAAGTGCCCACAACGCTGTGACTGGGCCCCGCCCCTCCTGGAATGCCCACTTGAGCCTGGCTGCACCCTGGGCACGAGCTCTGAGGACACGGCCACCCCTGCGTGCCTCCACCCTCTCTCCGCACCCTGCACAGCCAGCGTGCACGCGGCC
The DNA here is from genome assembly GCF_033115175.1 of Lepus europaeus. Classification (NCBI taxonomy): domain Eukaryota; kingdom Metazoa; phylum Chordata; class Mammalia; order Lagomorpha; family Leporidae; genus Lepus; species Lepus europaeus. The sequence goes on along the minus strand of NC_084847.1, from coordinate 59,173,112 downwards.
CCTTCCCTCAGAGTTCTCTAGGAGCCAGAGCTACTCCCCGTCTGTCCCAGAGACCCCAGCACCAAAGCTCCCACTGTCCCCCGTAAACAGGCAGGTGTTGGCCAGTGACACACGTGACAACAGTCTGTGCCACCAGCGAGGACAGACACGTCACCCCAGGACACGAGTCACTCAACAAGCTAACGTAGCAATCTGGGAATCAGGCAGTCAGTCAGCAAACACTAACAGAGCCCACATCTTGTCCAGGTACTGGGTACAGTAGGGGACAGAGCGACACGGGACATCAGGCCCAAGGGGTCAGCAATGCCAAGCAGGGGCTGGGAAACACGAGGCAGGACGGGAGTGGGGTGCAGGGCAGACGCTGGGGCCGGGTAGAGGGTGAGCCCCCAGCCCGGGGCCAGGTGGAGGTTGTAGAGGCGAGAGCCACAGCACCCACTCTGATGCCAGGGAGCCGCTGGTGGGGCTCGAGCACCACCTCTGCCGTGAGGAAAGCAGCTCAGACGGGCACAGGCTGCAGGCAGATCTGTGACGGCTCTAGTCCACTCCAGGTCACTTCCCAGCAGCTCCCTGCTCTCCCTGAGTGTGCTCAGGGCCACCACAGCCAGCCCTGGGCCAGCACACACAGCCCAGGGCCACCACACAGCCCAGGGCCACCACACACAGCCCAGGGCCACCACAGCCAGCCCTGGGCCAGCACACACAGCCCAGGGCCACCACACACAGCCCAGGGCCACCACACAGCCCAGGGCCACCACACAGCTCAGGGCCACCACACACAGCCCAGGGCCACCACACACAGCCCAGGGCCACCACACAGCCCAGGGCCACCACACAGCTCAGGGCCACCACACAGCCCTGGGCCAGCACACACAGCCCAGGGCCAGCACACACAGCCCAGGGCCACCACACACAGCCCAGGGCCACCACACAGCCCAGGGCCACCACAGCCAGCTCAGGACCCCCGTGCAGCCCAGCTCAGAAAGGCTTCTGCCAGCAGGGGACGCCCTGGCACTGCTGCAGGCAGTGACGCAGGCTCACCTTGATCTTCTGGTCCTGGTCGGCCTTCACCTCCTGGCTGGCCTGCAGCTCCTGGATCTTCTGGTTAGCTTCCTGCCACTGTCTGTCACAGGATGGCAAGGCAGGGGTGAAGCCTGCGACCCCCCTGCTCCTCACCTCACAGGGCGGGTGGGCAAGCCCAGACCACCTGCGAGGTCCTTCCCAGCTGTGACCCCCCCCCCCCAGGTCCCCCTGCTCCCCACACCGCTCACCCCACACCACCCGCCTGCCCCGGGGCAGCTGCAGCGGGCTGCTCAGGACTGACCACACCCTCACCCCTGCATCCGCTCCGGTCACGCCCGGCCTCTGCCCAGCTTGTTCCCAGCACCAGGACACACCTTCCCCACCCTATGACCTCCAGCCTGGCCGAAGGGCCCCAGCGGGCTGCCAGTCATGCATGTTCTGGCTCGGGGCCCCCAGGTCTGGGCACCAGCCCCTCCTGCAGCCGGGCGGGCAGGACTGCGCCCCCGGAGCCCGCAGGGCCGTCCACTCGCACCTGTGCCGCAGCTCCAGCTGCTCCCCCAGCTCCTGCTTCTCCGACTCCAGGCGCTTCAGCTGCACCTCCTGGTCCGTCAGGCTCCACTGTAGCTCGGAGACCCTCCCCTTCAACGCGTTGATGGTCTGTGGAGAGGGGGCACAGCAGCCGCTCACCGAGGGGTCCCAGTGCTTGTCAGTGAGACGAGGCTTGTCCGCGACGGGGCGAGGACAGACCCACGCCCAGGCACACGCGATGGACCCCACGCCCTGACACCCTGCCAAGGGCCTCCAGCAACGTGAAGCGCGTCAGCCAGGGTGAGCCGGGCCTTCATGCCCAGGGCCCAGCGTCCACCGGGCGCACACCCCCTGCATCACCACTGTGCTCAGGCTCCAAGCCCAGCAGCGCCACACAGGACGGAGCTGACCTCCAGGCCCACGAGAGGTGAGGGACTTGGGCAGGGCTCAGAGAGCAGAGGGCTGGACCTGGGAGGCAGGCCCCGAGCCCAGCCAGCAGCCGCCAGGACCACCAGTCCAGCTGGCCCCTCCGGGCCACCCTTGGCACGCCTCGCGCCTCTCCGGGACCTGCTGATGGCCTCCCCTGCCACGTTCCTGGCTCAAGTCAACACAAAGGCTGGTCCACTGAGAAGCGTCCCACACGTGGGCACACAGAAACCCCCGGGGAACCCACACAGCAAACCCGCCACAGGGACTGGAGCTGGGCAGCCCCCCAAGCGGCTCGTCCTGCAAACACAGGCCCAGCACTCGGCTGCCTGTCCCCGAGAGCCCGTGCCCAGCCTCCACGCACAGGAACGCACGGGATGCCTCTCACCCCACAGCCCACTGGGGGCTGACACGGCCCACGCTCACTGTAGCACACTGCGAGGGACCGACCCAGTAACCAGCAAAGGAGACAGACATCAGACACGAGGAGCATGGGCTGACACTGGGCTCATGGGACACGGGACGTGACACGCACACGCTGGGGGCTGACACGGGGCCCATGGGACACGGGACGTGACACGCACACGCTGGGGGCTGACACGGGGCCCTTGGGACACGGGACGTGACACGCACACGCTGGGGGCTCACACGGGGCCCATGGGACACGGGACGTGACACGCACACGCTGGGGGCTGACACGGGGCCCATGGGACACGGGACGTGACACGCACACGCTGGGGGCTGACACGGGGCCCATGGGACACGGGACGTGACACGCACACGCTGGGGGCTGACACGGGGCCCATGGGACGTGGGACGCGACACGTACACGCTGGGGGCTGACACGGGGCCCATGGGACTGGGACGTGACACGCACACGCTGGGGGCTGACACGGGGCCCATGGGACACGGGTTGTGACACGCACACGCTGGGGGCTGACACGGGGCCCATGGGACGTGGGACGCGACACGCACACGCTGGGGGCTGACACGGGGCCCATGGGACACTGGGACGTGACACGCACACGCTGGGGGCTGACACAGGGCCCATGGGACACGGGACTGACACGCACACGCTGGGGGCTGACACGGGGCCCATGGGACGTGGGACGTGACACGCACACGCTGGGGGCTGACACGGGGCCCATGGGACGTGGGACGCGACACGCACACGCTGGGGGCTGACACGGGGCCCATGGGACACTGGGACATGACACGCACACGCTGGGGGCTGACACGGGGCCCATGGGACGTGGGACACAACACGCACACGCTGGGCACAGGGACAGGCAGCCCAGCCTCGGGCAGCGGCCAGGCTGGTCCCGGGCCCGCAGGCTGCACCCACCTCGCCGGCAGTGCCAGGCTGGTCCCGGGCCCGAGGGCTGCACCCACCTCGCCGGCAGTGCCAAGCTGTTCCCAGGCCCGACGGCTGCACCCACCTCGCCGGCAGTGGCCAGGCTGGTCCCAGGCCCGAGGGCTGCACCCACCTCGCCGGCAGTGTCAGGCTGGTCTGGGCCCGCAGGCTGCACCCACCTCGCCGGCAGTGGCCAGGCTGGTCTGGGCCCGAGGGCTGCACCCGCCTCGCCGGCAGTGCCAGGCTGGTCCCGGGCCCGAGGGCTGCACCCACCTCGCCGGCAGTGTCAGGCTGGTCTGGGCCCGTGGGCTGCACCCGCCTCGCCGGCAGTGCCAGGCTGGTCTGGGCCCATGGGCTGCACCCGCCTCGCCGGCAGTGCCAGGCTGGTCTGGGCCCGAGGGCTGCACCCGCCTCGCCGGCAGTGCCAGGCTGGTCCCGGGCCCGCAGGCTGCACCCACCTCACCGGCAGTGCCAGGCTGGTCTGGCCCCGCGGGCTGCACCCACCTCGCCGGCAGTGCCAGGCTGGTCCGGGCCCGCGGGCTGCACCCACCTCGCCGGCCGCGGCCAGGCCGTCCTCCTTCTCCCGCAGCCTCTGGCCGGTGGCGTCCAGGGTCTGCTGGCACAGGCGGTGCCGCTCCCGCTGCTCCTGCACCTTCCCCTCGGCCGCGGCCTCCCGCTCCTGCAGCTGCCGGATGCGCGTCAGCAACTCCTGATTGCGGTCGACCTCGCGCTGTGCAGAGGGAGAACAGGCCAGCGTGGGGGACAGCCCAAGGGGGCGCTGGGAGCACACCCCACGCCCTCCTCTCGGGACAGGCCACCCAGGCCCAGAGAAGAGCGGGGCAAGAGCCGCCGGCCATGTCAGGACGAACCAGGACGAGGCGGCACGGGCCCTGCTGCCGTGGGGACCCAGGGCCCAGGAGGACACGGCACAGGCCGCCATGCCCACCTCGCCGTGCACACGCAGAGGCCACCGCTCCAGGGAGGAGCTGGAGCCAGGGAAACGCAGAATTCCAAACTGGCTTGGAGAGGAAAGAGCTACTGCGGCACCAGCAGGTTCTAACCAGGCTCGGCTGGCATCGAATGAGCCAGTGTCCCCCCAGCAGGCTGACGACGGGACAGGTGCGGGCCTGGACGGAGCACTGGACAGCAGCGTGCAAGCACAGCATCTCACAGCACCCTGCAGAGCCTCCGCCAGGGGCCCCAGGCAGGCTGCACGGTTGTGCCGCAGAGGCCGGGACACAGGAAGCCTCAGTCCAGCCTCCTCCCTCCAGTGACCCACGGGACCTGTAGGGCTCAGCGTCGGCCACCGAGAGGGGACCGCGAAGCAGGCGGCGGGGCTGCAGGAGGCCGGGCGCGAAGCCTGCTAACCTGGACTCGGGGACCTCCTGCCCTGCCTCCCAGGAGCACCGGCTGCTCCCAGCACCTGCCTCAGGCTAAGTGCTCACCCCACCCTCGGCCACGCGGCTGCAGCGCCAGACCAGGGACCCTGCAACAAAGGCACACACAGCACTGCGGCCCCTGCAGGGGCTCCAGGGCACAGGAGCTGCCAGCACAGCTCCAAAGCAGCCTGGGGACACCAGGTCAAGGCCAGAGTGGCCTCAGGGACCGCCGGGCACATGGGCAGGCAGGGCTTCAGGCCGAAACCCCATTCACCTGCCCAGTGCCAAACTGGCAGTCTGAGAAACCAAGGCGATGCCCAAGACTCCAGGGAACAAAGTGACAACCTGGGTGCAGCTAGTCTGTGGCAGGGGAGGATGGGCCCCTCGCTAGGCGGAACCCGCACAGGCAGAAGCTCCGTCGGCCAGCTCCCTGGCAGGGACCTTCCGGGATCCCGGGCCAGCCCTCACGTGTTCCGACACTCTCCGAGCAACCCGCGAGGGCCACGCCACAAGCCGGGCGCTGGAGACGGCCTGCCTCAGGAACCGCTCTGCCGCGGCCCCACGCCAGCTCCCACGGCTTCCTCGGTCTCATGGCCTCGTGCCAGGGGCCCAGCGCCTCCTCCAGGACCGACCCCCACCTCACGGAGGGAGAGGCCACACTGGGTGGTCCCCGGTGGGTCCTGAGGCAGCAGGTGGAGTGTCCCTGCATGCTGGCGGGGAGGCTGCTGTGAGCGTGGCACCCTCAAGTTGTCAACGACTTCCCTAGGAGCAGGGAGTGTGAGTGTGCTCAAGGCCAGGACGGCCCAGACACCCGTGCTGGGTACCGGGCAGGGAGGCCCCGAGGGCTCGGCGCCGTGCTCTGCTGGAAGGCTGGCAGCACCTCCACACGCGCTCGGCACTTCCTGGAAGACCCGGCAGGCACAGCTACCCACGGCACAAGAGACAGGGCCCACAGCAAACCTCCCCCGAGCCACGCCGCGCTTCCCGCTGCCCAGCAGACCCCGGGAACAAAACGGAGCGGCCGCTGAGGCGCGACAGCCATCCCAGCGAGACCCAGCCTGGCCCCCAAAGCCCTCACACACTGGTGACTTTCTAAGCCTGCCACCCGCGTGCCACCAGGCACTTCTGCCAGATCTGCCTGCCACACCTTCACAGGGAAGAGGGAAGCAGGAGGCCTGGCCGGGACACCTGCCCGTGCCAGCCTCACGACAGGGACTGTCCTCTGCTTCAGGCCACCCTCCTCCGGGACATGGGGCACAGGTGATGCTGGACTCACACCATCAGATGGCCTCAGATGAAACGCCCTGGCATCCCCAACACTGAGCACCGCAGGTTTCCAGAGGGCTAGTTCTGTTCTCAGGGACGGGGCAGGGACGGGGCAGGGACGGGGCAGGGACCGGGGAGGGACGGCAGGCTCTGCCCCCACCTGGCTCTGCTCTCAGGGATGGGGCAGGGAGGGGGCAGGGACAGGACAGGGACTGGGGAGGGATGGGGCAGGCCCTGCCCCCACCTGGTTCTGCTCTCAGGGATGGGGCAGGGATGGGGCAGGGAGGGGGCAGGGACAGGGCAGGGACTGGGGAGGGATGGGGCAGGCCCTGCCCCCACCTGGTTCTGCTCTCAGGGACAGGCAGGCCCTGCCCCCACCTGGTTCTGCTCTCAGGGACGGGCAGGCCTGCCCCCACCTGGTTCTGTTCTCAGGGACGGGGCAGGGAGGGGGCAGGGACAGGACAGGGACGGGGCAGGGACCGGGAAGGACGGGGAGGGACGGGGAGGGATGGAGCAGGGACGGGGCAGGGACAGGGCAGGGATGGGGCAGGCCCTGCCCCCACCTGGTTCTGTTCTCAGGGACGGGGAGGGATGGGGAGGGATGGAGCAGGGACGGGGCAGGGACGGGGCAGGGACCGGGGAGGGACGGGCAGGGACCGGGGAGGGACGGCAGGCCTGCCCCGGCACGCAGACCGGCACCCACCTCACAGTTCCTGGCGCTGGTGCTGGCCGCCCTCTCCAGCTCCACGCGGGCTCTCTTGTGGCTCAGCTCCATCTGCATCTTCTCCCGCTCCACCTGGATGAGGTAGGACTTGGAACGGATCTGTTCTGCTCTTTCCTCCAGCTGAGCAGGGCCAACAAAGCAAAGGAGCAGGCTCAGGAAGCGTGTCCAACATGCCAGTGGCTCCACCGGTCCCGGGCCGGCCCTGCGCTGACCCGGCGGCCCACCTCCCCGCTGGCCTGGGCTGCCAGTGGCGATGGGAAGCTCCCCCGGGCCCTGCCACGAGGCCCCCTCCAAGTCCAGTCCGGCTTGGACACCTCCCTGTGCTTTCTTCTTGAAAGGCAGACCAACACAGAGACAGACAGACAGGATACTGGTTTCTGGTTTACTCCCCAAACACCGGCAACTGCGGGGGCCAGGCAGCTGCACTCGGGGCCGCCACACGGGTAGCAGAGACATCATGGCAGCCTCTCGCTTGCAGTTTTTTTCTTTTTAAAGATTTTATTTATTTGAAAGGCAGAGCTACAGAGAAGCAGAGGCAGAGAGGGAGAGAGGTCTCCATCCGCTGGTCCACTCCCCAGATGGACTCAGTAAGTGGGGCTGAGCCGATCCGAAGCCAGGAGCTGCTTCCGGGCCTCCCACACGGGCACAGGGGCCCAAGGACGTGGGCCATCTCCCACTGCTTTCCCAGGCCACAGCAGAGAGCTGGATCGGAAGTGGAGCAGCCAGGACTTCAACCAGCGCCCATGTGGGATGCCGGCACTGCGTGGGGCAGCTTCACCCGCTATGCCACAGCGCCGGCCTCTGCACCCAGTCTTTTCAAAGGGCTCGTACAATTAGGCCGGGCTCACCCAGTAACCTCCCTGTCTTAAGGATAAGGCACCTGGGCGCTGAATTCGGCCCACAGAATCCCGCTGCAACAGCAGCCAGCTGGGGAAGCAGGTGCGGTGTCCGCCAGGGGCCGGCGCTCGGAGGCCCCTCACAGTGTGCCCACCCCAGAGAAGCAGGGGAACACAGATGAGCCCGGAAGACACACCAAACACTGCCACGGAGCCCACATGCGAGCGAGCCTCACACTGGCAGCACCGCCAGTGCAGAGCCCCGGGCTGCACACCTCCTGACTCACGGCGTCCTCAAAGCCTGCCCCCACCTGGTTCTGTTCTCAGGGACGGGGAGGGACGGGGAGGGGCGGGCATTCTCCAAAGTCTGAGAATCACCGAGCTGCTGGGTGGCGCCCCACAGCCGGGGCGGCTGGCACCGTCCGGAGACACTTCTGCTTCTCACAGGGGGTGCGCCCCATACGTCCACCACCGGCCTCCAGGGGGCAGCTGCCAGGGGCACCATCAACACCCTGCGACCAGCCCAGGGTGGGCAGCGCCAAGGCCGAGAGCCTGGCGGGAGGCAGGCGCCAGCGCCTCCCCGGCCTGTAGGTCCCCTCGCTTCAGCTCCGCCCGCTGGCACCGGAGGGTCCTAGATCCACCCCACCAGGCCTCCTGGGCTGCAGCCAAGTCGGCTTCTCTGGAGACAAGCGCGCCCCACCTCCAGGGGCACAGGACTCACACCTCATCCTGTGCCTGGCCCAGGCCCACCCAGCTCATATTTACACACACTGGGGGAAGCCTGGCGCTGTAGCATAGCCGGTAAAGCCGCTGCAGCACCAGTTCGAGACCCGGCTGCTCCTCTTCCAATCCAGCTCTGCGCTATGATCTAGGAAAGCAGTAGAAGACGGCCCAAGTCTTTGGGCCCCTGCACCCACGTGGGACACCTGGCTCCTGGCTTCGCATTGGTACAGCTCTGGCCGTTGCAGCCATCTGGCAGCAGGTACCCGGCCAGCACCAGTGCGGGCTCAGGACACAGCACAGGTCAGCAGGTACCCGGGCAGCACCAGCGTGGGCTCAGGACACAGCACAGGTCAGCAGGTACCAGGCCAGCACCAGCGTGGGCTCAGGACACAGCACAGGTCAGCAGGTACCCGGGCAGCGTGGGCTCAGGACACAGCACAGGTCAGCAGGTACCCGGCCAGCACCAGCATGGGCTCAGGACACAGCACAGGTCAGCAGGCACCCGGCCAGCACCAGCGTGGGCTCAGGACACAGCACAGGTCAGCAGGTACCCGGCCAGCACCAGCGTGGGCTCAGGACACAGCACAGGTCAGCAGGTACCCGGCCAGCACCAGCGTGGGCTCAGGACACAGCACAGGTCAGCAAGTACCCGGGCAGCGTGGGCTCAGGACACAGCACAGGTCAGCAGGTACCCGGGCAGCACCAGCGTGGGCTCAGGACACAGACAGGTCAGCAGGTACCCGGCCAGCACCAGCACGGGCTCAGGACACAGCACAGGTCAGCAGGTACCCGGGCAGCACCAGCACGGGCTCAGGACACAGCACAGGTCAGCAGGTACCCGGGCAGCACCAGCACGGGCTCAGGACACAGCACAGGTCAGCAGGTACCCGGCCAGCACCAGCGTGGGCTCAGGACACAGCACAGGTCAGCAGGTACCCGGCCAGCACCAGCGTGGGCTCAGGACACAGCACAGGTCAGCAAGTACCCGGGCAGCGTGGGCTCAGGACACAGCACAGGTCAGCAGGTACCCGGGCAGCACCAGCGTGGGCTCAGGACACAGACAGGTCAGCAGGTACCCGGCCAGCACCAGCACGGGCTCAGGACACAGCACAGGTCAGCAGGTACCCGGCCAGCACCAGCACGGGCTCAGGACACAGCACAGGTCAGCAGGCACCCGGCCAGCACCAGCACGGGCTCAGGACACAGCACAGGTCAGCAGGTACCCGGCCAGCACCAGCGTGGGCTCAGGACACAGACAGGTCAGCAGGTACCCGGGCAGCGTGGGCTCAGGACACAGCACAGGTCAGCAGGTACCCGGGCAGCGTGGGCTCAGGACACAGCACAGGTCAGCAGGTACCCGGGCAGCACCAGCGTGGGCTCAGGACACAGCACAGGTCAGCAGGTACCCGGGCAGCACTAGCACGGGCTCAGGACACAGCACAGGTCAGCAGGTACCCGGGCAGCACCAGCGTGGGCTCAGGACACAGCACAGGTCAGCAGGTACCCGGGCAGCGTGGGCTCAGGACACAGCACAGGTCAGCAGGTACCCGGCCAGCACCAGCGTGGGCTCAGGACACAGACAGGTCAGCAGGTACCCGGGCAGCGTGGGCTCAGGACACAGCACAGGTCAGCAGGTACCCGGGCAGCGTGGGCTCAGGACACAGCACAGGTCAGCAGGTACCCGGGCAGCACCAGCGTGGGCTCAGGACACAGCACAGGTCAGCAGGTACCCGGGCAGCACTAGCACGGGCTCAGGACACAGCACAGGTCAGCAGGTACCCGGGCAGCACCAGCGTGGGCTCAGGACACAGACAGGTCATCAGGTACCCGGCCAGCACCAGCGTGGGCTCAGGACACAGCACAGGTCAGCAAGTACCCGGGCAGCGTGGGCTCAGGGACACAGCACAGGTCAGCAGGTACCCGGGCAGCGTGGGCTCAGGGACACAGCACAGGTCAGCAGGTACCCGGGCAGCGTGGGCTCAGGACACAGCACAGGTCAGCAGGTACCCGGGCAGCACCAGCGTGGGCTCAGGACACAGCACAGGTCAGCAGGTACCCGGGCAGCACCAGCGTGGGCTCAGGACACAGCACAGGTCAGCAGGTACCCGGGCAGCACCAGCGTGGGCTCAGGGACACAGACAGGTCAGCAGGTACCCGGGCAGCACCAGCGTGGGCTCAGGACACAGCACAGGTCAGCAGGTACCCGGCCAGCACCAGCGTGGGCTCAGGACACAGCACAGGTCAGCAAGTACCCGGCCAGCACCAGCGTGGGCTCAGGACACAGCACAGGTCAGCAGGTACCCGGGCAGCACCAGCGTGGGCTCAGGACACAGCACAGGTCAGCAGGTACCCGGGCAGCACCAGCGTGGGCTCAGGGACACAGACAGGTCAGCAGGTACCCGGCCAGCACCAGCGTGGGCTCAGGACACAGCACAGGTCAGCAGGTACCCGGGCAGCACCAGCGTGGGCTCAGGACACAGCACAGGTCAGCAGGTACCCGGGCAGCACCAGCACGGGCTCAGGACACAGCACAGGTCAGCAGGTACCCGGGCAGCGTGGGCTCAGGACACAGCACAGGTCAGCAGGTACCCGGGCAGCACCAGCGTGGGCTCAGGACACAGCACAGGTCAGCAGGTACCCGGGCAGCACCAGCGTGGGCTCAGGGACACAGACAGGTCAGCAGGTACCCGGGCAGCACCAGCACGGGCTCAGGACACAGCACAGGTCAGCAGGTACCCGGGCAGCACCAGCGTGGGCTCAGGACACAGCACAGGTCAGCAGGTACCCGGGCAGCACCAGCGTGGGCTCAGGGACACAGACAGGTCAGCAGGTACCCGGGCAGCACCAGCGTGGGCTCAGGACACAGCACAGGTCAGCAGGTACCCGGGCAGCACCAGCGTGGGCTCAGGGACACAGACAGGTCAGCAGGTACCCGGGCAGCACCAGCGTGGGCTCAGGACACAGCACAGGTCAGCAGGTACCCGGCCAGCACCAGCGTGGGCTCAGGACACAGCACAGGTCAGCAAGTACCCGGCCAGCACTGCCCGGGCCCACGGCAGGCGCTCGCCCCCCACGGCACTGCCCTGACCCCCCGCAGGCGCTCGCCCCCCAGGCCGGCCCGGCCCCCCGCAGGCGCTCGCCCCCCCAGGCCGGCCCGCCCCCCAGGCCGGCCCGCCCCCGGAGCCCGGCCCGCTCACCCGCATGCTCTGCTGGTACTGCATCTGCAGAGAGGCCGGGGCCGAGCTGGGGCCGTCCAGCCCGGAGCCGCCCTCCACCCGCTGCGAAATGAAGTTGTTCAGAGACCGCAGGGTGGACAGCACGGTGGTGTTCTCCCCCAGGTCCTCCATGGCCGCGCTCTCTGGGGGGACGGAGGGAAGGTCAGAGCCAGCTCTCCCGGACGCCGTCCGCCCTGGCCCCGAGCCCGTGCCCGTCGGGGGGCCGCTCTGGGATAGGCGGCGCGAGCCCCGGCGGGGCAGGAGCTGGCAGCGCCCGGGGAGACCCTCGGCCTCCGCGCGGGCCGGCGCCACGGCGGGCAGGTGCACCCGGCCCGAGAGCTCGGACGGACGGCAGGGCCCCCAGGACTCTGCGGCCCCGGGCGCGTCCAGCCCCGGCGGGTCGACGCCCCCCGCCCCAGTTCCCGCTCCGCGAGCACCGGCGCTCCCCGGCCCACCCTGCCCGCCGCCACGCCCGCCCGGACCCCGCAGGAACCGGGGAGCGCGGGGCCGGGGCCCGCAGCCGGCAAGCCTGGGGGCGCCCCCAGCAGGCGGCAGAGCCCGCGCCCCGCGCCGGGGCCGGAGAGGCGCCCCCCGTGCCGGCCGCTCACCTCAGCCGCCGCTGCCCGCCGCCGGCGCTCGGATCTCCCTCCGCTCCGCCCGCGCCCGCCTATCGCGAGACGAGGGGCTGGCTCTCGCGAGACTTCGGCGAAGCCCGCCGTAAAGAACCGAGTAGCCGCGCCCGCGGAGCGTGGGGCCGCGGGAGCTCGTGCTGGGGCTGGGGACTCGCGCCCCGGAGCGCGAACGGCGCCCTTGACGCTTTCCCCGAGCCTTGCCACCGCGGCACCGGCCTGGACGCACAACCGTAACCTTCGGTGCGGATGCAGGGTGTGTGCCCCAGGGCACCGCGCCAGCGCCCGGGACCCCGGCCGGGGCGCCCCTCGCCCACGGGGGCTGGGCTCCCGCGCTCCCGCGCGCCGCGCCCACCCCTCTCCGCCTCCCGGCCCCGCCAGGACAGGGGGACCCCAGCTTGGGCGACCTGGGAGAGGGAGGGCGGGGCGCGGCGGACCGCGGCTGCTCCAGGACGGAACCCCAGGGTCTGCAGGAAAGGGCTTGGGAGAAACCAGCCGTTCTCCCGGGCCGGCGCCGTGGCGCACTGGGTTAATCCTCCGCCTGCCGCGCCGGCATCCCATGTGGGGGCCGGGTTCGAGTCCCAGCTGCTCCTCTTCCAGGCCAGCTCTCTGCTGTGGCCCGGGAGGGCAGTGGAGGATGGCCCAAGTGCTTGGCCCTGCACCCTGGGAGACCAGGAGGAGGCACCTGGTTCCTGGCTTCGGATTCTCCAACGGAAGGAAGACCTGTCTCTCACTGTCTACAACTCTACCTGTCAAAGAAAGAAAGAAACCAGTCATTCTCGGCCTTTTTTATTATTTATTTAAAAGCATGGAACTCTTCTTAACCACGTAGCGGAGTGCCTGGCCCCGGACACACTCACAGCCCGGGCCTGCCTGCCCCAGCCGGGGGCCTCAGGCCGCTCCACACCCACGCAGCTGAGCAGCCGGGAGACCCCCGCGCGCCGTGTGTCCTTGGGGCCACGCCAACACCTGCTTCTCGGAAATCCACCAGCAGACGGTGAAGGTGGGGCCGCGCCCTGCACCCCCACAGACCCCACGTCCAGCGCGGTGTGTTGTGGCCCCTACATAAACTTTCCTCGCTGGTGCTAAACAAGAAAAGGCTCCCTTCCTGTCCTGCCGCACCTCCAGGCCACAGCCCAGAGCCACGCCGGGCGTCAGGAGGGGCACAGAGCCGGGCCGGGCCGCCTCACCGGCCCTTCCTCCCGCGGTGCTGCGTGGCCAGCAGGTACACCTCTGCCGACTCCTTCCTGCTGGCCTCCGGCTTCACCGCCCGCACGCTCAGGAACTCCTCTCTCAGCCGGCTCTGCAACCGATGGCTCTGACTTCCAGCCCAGGTTTTACAAAGCAGGGTCCCCCCCGGCTGCAGGAGGTCGGGAGCCAGGTCCACCAGGGCCAGGCAGAGGCCGACAAGCCTGTCATGGTCCAGGGCCCGGATCCCTGTGGCGTTGGGCGCCATGTCGCTCAGCACCACGTCCACCATGCCGCCGGGAAGCAGCTCTCGGATTCTGGGCCAGGCTCCCGGGTCCGTCACGTCGGCTGGACACAGGAAAGTCGCTCCCTCCAGGGGGAAGACGTGCAGAAGATCTACCCCCAGCACGAAGCCCACGGGAGAGCTGGGGTCTGCAGAGGGTGCGTCCGAGTCACCACCCACCCGGGGTCTGCGCACACACACAACACGGGGCGCGTCCGAGTCACCACCCACCCCGGGGTCTGCGCACACACACAACACAGGGCCACCCCGGGTCTGTGCACACACACAACACTGGTCCACCCCTGGTCTGTGCACACACACCACAGAGGGTGCGTCCGAGTCACCACCCACCCCGGGGTCTGCACACACACACAACACGGGGCGCGTCCGAGTCACCACCCACCCCGGGGTCTGCGCACACACACCACACGGGGCGCGTCCGAGTCACCACCCACCCGGGGTCTGCGCACACACACAACACGGGGCGCGTCCGAGTCACCACCCACCCGGGGTCTGCACACACACACCACACGGGGCGCGTCTGAGTCACCACCCACCCCGGGGTCTGTGCACACACACCACACGGGGCGCGTCTGAGTCACCACCCACCCCGGGGTCTGTGCACACACACCACACAGGGCCACACCACACAGGGTGCGTCCGGGTCACCACCCACCCCGGGGTCTGTGCACACACACCACACGGGGCGCGTCTGAGTCACCACCCACCCCGGGGTCTGTGCACACACACCACACAGGGCCACACCACACGGGGCGCGTCCGGGTCACCACCCACCCCGGGGTCTGCGCACACACACCACACGGGGCGCGTCCGAGTCACCACCCACCCCGGGGTCTGCGCACACACACCACACGGGGCGCGTCCGAGTCACCACCCACCCCGGGGTCTGCGCACACACACCACACGGGGCGCGTCCGAGTCACCACCCACCCCGGGGTCTGTGCACACACACCACACAGGGCCACACCACACAGGGTGCGTCTGGGTCACCACCCACCCCGGGGTCTGTGCACACACACAACACGGAGCGCGTCCGAGTCACCACCCACCCCGGGGTCTGCGCACACACACCACACGGGGCGCGTCCGAGTCACCACCCACCCGGGGTCTGTGCACACACACAACACGGGGCGCGTCCGAGTCACCACCCACCCGGGGTCTGCGCACACACACAACACGGGGCGCGTCCGAGTCACCACCCACCCCAGGTCTGCACACACACAACACGGGGTGCGTCCGAGTCACCACCCACCCGGGGTCTGCGCACACACACCACACGGGGCGCGTCCGAGTCACCACCCACCCTGGGGTCTGCGCACACACACCACACGGGGCGCGTCCGAGTCACCACCCACCCGGGGTCTGTGCACACACACCACACGGGGCGCGTCCGGGTCACCACCCACCCCGGGGTCTGCGCACACACACCACACGGGGTGCGTCCGAGTCACCACCCACCCCGGGGTCTGCGCACACACACCACACGGGGCGCGTCCGAGTCACCACCCACCCCGGGGTCTGTGCACACACACCACACAGGGCCACACCACACAGGGTGCGTCCGGGTCACCACCCACCCCGGGGTCTGCGCACACACACCACACGGGGCGCGTCCGAGTCACCACCCACCCCGGGGTCTGTGCACACACACCACACGGGGCGCGTCCGAGTCACCACCCACCCCGGGGTCTGTGCACACACACCACACAGGGCCACACCACACAGGGTGCGTCCGGGTCACCACCCACCCCGGGGTCTGCGCACACACACAACACGGGGCGCGTCCGAGTCACCACCCACCCCAGGGTCTGTGCACACTCACAACACGGGGCGCGTCCGAGTCACCACCCACCCGGGGTCTGCGCACACACACAACACGGGGCGCGTCCGAGTCACCACCCACCCGGGGTCTGTGCACACTCACAACACGGGGCGCGTCCGAGTCACCACCCACCCGGGGTCTGTGCACACACACCACACGGGGCGCGTCCGAGTCACCACCCACCCCAGGGTCTGTGCACACTCACAACACGGGGCGCGTCCGAGTCACCACCCACCCGGGGTCTGCGCACACACACAACACGGGGCGCGTCCGAGTCACCACCCACCCGGGGTCTGCGCACACACACCACACAGGGCCACACCACACAGGGTGCGTCCGGGTCACCACCCACCCCGGGGTCTGTGCACACTCACAACACAGGGCGCGTCCGAGTCACCACCCACCCGGGGTCTGTGCACACACACCACACAGGGCCACACCACACAGGGTGCGTCCGAGTCACCACCCATCCCGGGGTCTGTGCACACACACCACACAGGGCGCGTCCGGGTCACCACCCACCCCGGGGTCTGCGCACACACACAACACGGGGCGCGTCCGGGTCACCACCCACCCCGGGGTCTGCGCACACACAACAAAGGCGCGTCCGAGTCACCACCCACCCGGTTTCTGTGCACACACACAACCGGGGCGCGTCCGAGTCACCACCCACCCGGGGTCTGCGCACACACACCACACGGGGCGCGTCCGAGTCACCACCCACCCGGGGTCTGCGCACACACACCACACGGGGCGCGTCCGAGTCACCACCCACCCCGGGTCTGCACACACACACCACACGGGGCGCGTCCGAGTCACCACCCACCCGGGGTCTGCGCACACACACCACACGGGGCGCGTCCGAGTCACCACCCACCCGGGGTCTGCGCACACACACAACACGGGGCGCGTCCGAGTCACCACCCACCCCGGGTCTGCGCACACACACCACACGGGGCGCGTCCGAGTCACCACCCACCCCGGGGTCTGCGCACACACACCACACGGGGCGCGTCCGAGTCACCACCCACCCCGGGTCTGCACACACACACCACACGGGGCGCGTCCGAGTCACCACCCACCCGGGGTCTGCGCACACACACAACACGGGGCGCGTCCGAGTCACCACCCACCCCGGGTCTGCGCACACACACCACACGGGGCGCGTCCGAGTCACCACCCACCCCGGGGTCTGCGCACACACACCACACGGGGCGCGTCCGAGTCACCACCCACCCCGGGTCTGCACACACACACCACACGGGGCGCGTCCGAGTCACCACCCACCCGGGGTCTGTGCACACACACAACACGGGGCGCGTCCGGGTCACCACCCACCCCGGGGTCTGTGCACACACACCACACGGGGCGCGTCCGGGTCACCACCCACCCCGGGGTCTGTGCACACACACAACACAGGGCCACCCCGGGGTCTGCGCACACACAACAGAGGGCGCGTCCAAGTCACCACCCACCCGGGGTCTGCGCACACACACAACAGAGGGCGCGTCCGAGTCACCACCCACCCCGGGGTCTGTGCGCACACACCACACGGGGTGCGTCCGGGTCACCACCCACCCCGGGTCTGTGCACACACACAACACAGGGTGTGATCCTACACCCAGGGCCGGCGGGCTCCACCCCCAGCCTCGCAGACCAAGGCCAGGGCAGAAAGTGACCGTCCCAGGGTCAGAGAGAGCGACAGGCAGACCCAGGGCCACCTCCAGGACTGACAACACTCTACCGCCAGGGGCTTGCTCCGAGGGAGGGTTCCTGGGTCGCTATGGTCTTGTCGGTCACTGAGACAGGAGAGGGACCCGCACCTGGGGCACTGGTTCAAGGCCCGGCTGCTCCACTTGCAATCCAGCTCAGGATGGCCCAGGTGTCTGGACCCCTGGCACCCACGTGGGAGACCCGGATGGAGCCTCTTGCCCCCATCTGGTCAGGAAATAAAAGGCCAGCGTTCCCCCCTCCCACCTGCGAGGCTCTCAGCCTCCCCCTGCCCTCTCCTGACCGATGGCCACTGCACAAGCTGGGACCGTGGCCGTGGCTGGGCTGGGAGCGTGGCTGTGGCTCGGCTAAGAAGCTGAGACCGGCGCTGTGACTCAGCGGGTGGAACTGCTGCCCGTGAAGTCAGCACCCCATGGCAGAGCGCTGGCTCTGGTCCTGGCTGCTCTGCTTCTGATCCAGTTTCCTGCCAACGTCCCTGGGAAGGCCTGGGCCTCAGCCAGCCACATAGGAGAGCAGGAAGGGGCTCCTGGATCCTGGCGTCAGCCTGGCCCAGCTTTGGCCACTGTGGCCACTTAGAGAGTGAACCAGCGAAAGTGAGATCTCTCTGTCTCCTTTCTCTGATGCTCTGCCTTTCAAATAAATGTTTAAATAAAAAAAGTCACAGGACTTTGAGTTCAGTCTGCCTACGAGAAAGGAACAAATGTGTTTTATTCCTAGCTAATACTCCAGGAGCCAGGAGCTCCATCCGGGTCTCCCACGCGGGTGCAGGGGCCCAAGGACTTGGGCCATCTTCTACTGCTTTCCCAGGCCACAGCAGGGAGCTGGATGGGGAGTAGAGCAGCCGGGACTCGAACCAAGGCTCATGGTGGAGGGAGAGCAGGTGCGGGGACTGCCGGCAGCAGCTTAACTGGCTGACCCACAACACTGGCCCCTTGTCTCTGATTTTGAAAAAGTCCTGTTTTTCTCATCATTATCACTAAAGAACCGTCGTGGCCATTGTGTGCCTTCCCAGAGGGGCTCACCCCCGTGCCCGGAGGCAGAGAGCAGCCTGCCTGCACGCCCTCAGATCAGGGCCGTGGGAAGGCGCTGTCGGGGGCTGGCGCTGTGGCCTGAAGGGTGAAGGCACTGCCTGCGACCCCAGCATCCCATGTGGGTGCCCGTCACATCCCAGCGGCTCCACTTCCGATCCAGCTCTCTGCTATGGCCCGGGATAGCAGTGGAAGATGGCCCAAGTGCTTGGGCCCCTGCACCTGCGTGGGAGACCTGGAAGAAGCTCTGGGCTCCTGGCCCAGCCCCGCCGTTGCAGCCACTGGGGAGTGAACCAGCGGATGGAAGACCTGTCTGTCTCTGTAACTCTCTCTGTAAGTATAAAAGCGCGGGCCGCGCGGTCCCACCTGTGCCTGCCGCGTTGACCCTCTGCACGGCCACCTGGCTCCAGGACCCCGGGGCGGCCCCGCAGTCCAGCACCCGCAGGCCGGGCCGCAGAATCCGGTGCTTGCGGTCCATCTCCAGGAGCTTGAAGGCGCTGCGGCAGCGGTAGCTCTCCGCCCGCGCCGCCTTCACGAAAGGGTCACGGAGGTGCCGCTGCAGCCACAGGTGCCCGGCCCCGGAGCAGCTCTCACGGCGACCCCCGGCAGCCTGGACCGCTCCCCGCCGCAGCGGAGCGCGCAGCAGCTTCAGGTACCTGGCGACAGAGACGGGGCAGGCGGGGCGCACCCCACTCAGTGTGCGCCCTGCGCTGCCGGTGTGCCCCGAAACCCACGTCCTCGCGGACTTCAGAACGCACTCCGGGCCTCGGAAGACACGGCGGAGGTCCAGGGAGACCCCGGGCGGGCGTCAGGACACACGCGGAGGGGCCGCCCCGTGACCACTCGGGGAGAAGCCCCCATCCAGGGGGGCCCACCCCGCCCACACCCACACCCAGCCTCCGAACCCCGAGACTCAACCACAGCCCGGCCACCCGCAGCCCCGCCCACCTGCGCACCTGCTGCACCTGCAGCCCGCCTCGCCCCCAATGCCACCTGCCCGGGCTCCCCCGCCCCTCGCGGGTTCACCCCCCCCCCAGTCCTTTCTGGGTCAGGGGCTGGGGAGAGGGTCTTCCCACCACTCCTGGCTCCCGGGGGGGGGGGTTTTCCCACCGCTCCCGGCTCCCCGGAGGGTGGGGTGGGTGTCTTCCCACCGCTCCCAGCTCCCGGGGGGGGGGTCTTCCCACCGCTCCCGGATCCCCGCGCACATGCGGCAGACGACCCCACACAGACGCCGCCAACCCCCTTACCCCGCCATCGGCGCCGCGCTGCGCGCCCCCGGAAGCGCCCGCGCCACTTCCGGCCGAGGCCCCGCCCCCGGCGCAGCGGCACAGGTAGGGGCGTGGGGCGTGGGGCGTGGGGCGCGGGGCGGGGGGGTGCCCCGGGGGTGGGGGTGCCCCAGGGACCCGGGCCCGCGGCGGGGTGGGCGCCGGCGGCCGGGTGCGCGCGCCCTCCTCGGCCCGCGCGCTCTGAGCCCTGGCGTCCGGTTTCCACTCGGACAGTGGGAGCGCGGGCCGACGCGGGGGCCGCCGGCTGCGGACCTGGTCCAGCTCCCGCTGGTGCGCCTGGGACCGCCGGAGGCCTGGCCCGGCTCCTGGCCCAGCTCTGGCCGAAGCAGCCACAGGGGCGTGAACCAGCAGGTGGACGCTCGCTCTGCCTTTCAAAGTGAGAACCTCCCGGTGCTGAGTGCATGAGAGTGGCCTTGGCGCTGCCTTCATCCTCCAAGCTCAGAGAGCCAGGTTTGGGGGCCGCTGTCGAGGGGCGGGCAGCCGAGCCGCGGCCTGCAGTGCCGGCCTCCCATGTGAGCACTGGTTCGAGTCCCGGCTGCTCCACTTCCCGGCCAGCTCCCTGCTGTGGCCTGGGAAAGCAGTGGAAGATGGCCCACGTCCTTGGGCCCCTGCACACACGTGGGAGACCCAGAGGAAGCTCCTGGCTTCGGCCTGGTTTTCAGCCCAGCTGTTGCAGCCATTTGGGGAGTGAACCAGTGGATGGAAGTGTGTTTCTCTCTCTCTCTCTCTCTCTCTCTCTCTCTAACTCTTTCAAGTAAATAAGTCTTTTAAAGGATAGAAGGGAGGGCAGGAAGAAGCCAGGTGTGGGGCGTGGCGCAACCAGGCTGGGAGAAAGCGTTCGGCCCCGTGGAAGCCCCTGCACAGACCTCATTCCCCACCCAGCCTTGGGTCTGTTGTCACACACCACGACTTCCAGGGGGTGCCCCTGGTGCTGAGGCCCCCAGGGTGGGAGCCGCGGGCCGGGACAGGGACAGGGACGCAGTAGGAGGAGTGGGCTCCAGCTTTTCTGCAGCAGGGACCCCGGCAGGGGTGTCTCCCTCCGTGGCTTCTCTGGCCACGCACTCCGTGGCTCCAGGTGTGAGCACAGGGTAACTGCTGCCCCAGGAAGTGGACCTGCCCCGGCCCTGTCCACGGACACCGGCCACATCCCACGGGGCCGGAAGCAGCCTCTGTGACAAGGCCGAGGCCAGACCCTGAGGTCAGAGCACTGGATAAACTTCACGGGCTCTTTGTGGCCAGCTGGGCACAGGGGCTGGGCTTGGGGCTCCGGGGGGCCAGCCCAGGGGCAGGAGGCGCCCTTCCTGGAATGGCCCTGTTCTGTGTCGCTAGGAGCACCAGGCAGTGGGCAAAGGAGGCTCTGACTGCCCGGCCCGGATGGCCGAGGTCCTGAGTGAGGGCCAGAGCGGTCTGGCCGGGGCCGGGAGGTGGCGGCCTGGCCTCCCTCCGGCCCACCTGGAGGCTGACCGCGCCCTCTCGCCACGCTCCCAGGACCCAGGGACCATGGGCGCCGCCAGGCTCTATACCTTGGTGCTGGTCCTGCAGCCCCCGCGCCTTCTCCTCGGCATGAAGAAGCGCGGCTTCGGGGCCGGGCGCTGGAACGGCTTCGGAGGGAAAGTACAAGCTGGAGAGACCATCGAGGCCGGGGCCAGGAGGTGAGGAGTGGGGTTGGGGCTGTGGCGTGGCCTGAGCCGGAGCCGCAGCTTCTGCAAGACAGGAATAGAAGTCGAGGCCTGCGCATGGCCAGCTCTGTGCTGGGGCCCGGGAGTGCAGTGGAGGATGGCCCAGGTGCTCGGGCCCTGCACCCGTGGGAGACCAGGAGAAGCACCTGGCTCCTGGCTTCGGATCAGCGCGGTGCGCCGGCCGCGGCGGCCATTGGAGGGTGAACCAATGGCAAAGGAAGACCTTTCTCTCTGTCTCTCTCTCTCTGTCCACTCTGCCTGTCCAAAAAAAAAAAAAAAAGGCCTGTGCTGACCGCCCCACAGGTCGTGGCCGACTTCAGGGCGCGTGGGGAACGCTGCTCTGCCCGTGCTGTGAGCCCAGCGGTCACTGGGTTTGTCCATCGTTTCTCCGGAGCCTTGGGCACGCTGAGTCTCACGTGTTCCTCGGCATACCGCCGGGCGTGGGGAGGGACCGCGGCCGGAGAGGTCGCGCAGCCTGCCCGGGCTACCAGCCGCTCGTGGACGTGCTGGTGTCTGCTGCCCTGGCCCCTGGCTGGCGTGAGGATACGCGCGGCGGGGGCCAGCCCTGCGCTGCCAGGGTCTTGTTCTTGTACCTGCACTCGGGTGCTGGTGTTGCGAGTGGCGGCTTAACCCCGTGATGCCAGCCCAGACTGGCCTTCTCACCCAGAGCCCCCCCCAGCATAGGGGTCTCAGCAGTTCCCTTAGGGGTGCCAGGCTCCCTGCATCCCAGCCTTGCCCCGTGCACAAGGGGACCCCCTGCTTCCCAGACGTTTGTACAGCCGGCCAGGCCACTCCCTACACTGAAGATAGACGTTCAGAACACAGGGCCGCACCTGCCCACCCAGTGCAGACTCGAGCCTGGAGGACTGCGTGGTGCGGCCGCCCCAGCCCGTGAGGGGCTTCTCTCCGGGCACCTGCCCACCCAGTGCAGACTCTCGAGCCTGGAGGACTGCGAGGTGCGGCCGCCCCAGCCCGTGAGGGGCTTCTCTCCGGGCACCTGCCCACCCAGTGCAGACTCTCAAGCCTGGAGGACTGCGAGGTGCGGCCGCCCCAGCCCGTGAGGGGCTTCTCTCCGGGCACCTGCCCACCCAGTGCAGACTCTCGAGCCTGGAGGACTCGTGGTGCGGCCGCCCCAGCCCGTGAGGGGCTTCTCTCCGGGCACCTGCCCACCCAGTGCAGACTCTCGAGCCTGGAGGACTGCGTGGTGCGGCCGCCCCAGCCCGTGAGGGGCTTCTCTCCGGGCACCTGCCCACCCAGTGCAGACTCTCGAGCCTGGAGGACTGCGAGGTGCGGCCGCCCCAGCCCGTGAGGGGCTTCTCTCCGGGCACCTGCCCACCCAGTGCAGACTCTCGAGCCTGGAGGACTGCGTGGTGCGGCCGCCCCAGCCCGTGAGGGGCTTCTCTCCGGGCACCTGCCCACCCAGTGCAGACTCTTGAGCCTGGAGGACTGCATGGTGCGGCCGCCCCAGCCCGTGAGGGGCTTCTCTCCAGGCACCTGTCCAGCCAGGTCCTTGCCGAGGGGCAGCAGTTGAGGACAGGATGTGCAGGATGCAACCAAGGGCAGGCACATGTGCTGTGCCCCTCCTGTGCAGTAAGGTGCAGCCTGGGTGCAGAGACCCTGGGGCCCCCGGGTCTCCAGCAGAGAGTGGCTCTCCTTGGGGCTGCCCTGACCATCTTCCCATCCCCCACCTCCGAGAGACCTAGTGTCCAGCAGCCCAGGCCCTGGCTGCCCAGGAAGGGGGAGGGGGCGAGGATGAGCCTGGTGCGGGCTCTGCCCATGCACCCCCCCCCATTCTGTCAGGAGGATGCCCAGAGGCCCTCGCGCACCTGTGCAGGTGGGCGCGCTCACCCACTCCACACTTCCACCATCTTGGAGGGCCTGTCCTCAGCCTCTGTGGCGTGGGAGGCAGCTGGGCAGGTGCACAGGGTGCTATGCCTGGTGCACGGTGGGGGACCAGGTTTCCAGCAGCAAGAACCCAAGAAGAGTGTGTTGAAAAGGGGCTTCCCGGAGGCTCCGCGGGCCTCCCGGCTCCACCCCTGGGCCTGGAGCCACTTCCTGCTCGCCTGCTCGGTGTTTACGCTCAAGCCCTCCTCCGGCTGCTTCCCGGGAACTGAGCATCGGGACCTGCGGCGGCGTGGGCTGCGTCTGTCTGGTTACCCCAGCTTTCGCTCTGTCACCGGCGAGACTGCCAGTACCACATGCTGCTGTGCATTTGGGAAGATGAACTAAAATTAGTCAAAACACAGAATCAGCAGGCGAAGTCTTGACGATGCGACCTGCCAGGCTGCTGCCAGGAGCCTCGCTGAGCCCTGCTGTGCCCCCGCCCCAGCTGGCCCCAACGGCCAGAGCTGCGCTGATCCAAACCCAGGAGCCAAGAGCTTCCTCGGTCTCCCACGCGGGTGCAGGGATTCCACTGCTTTCCCAGGCCACAGCTGAGAGCTGGGTCGGAAGAGGAACAGCCGGGACTTGAACTGGCGCCCACTGCAGGCAGAGGCTTAACCCTCTGTGCCACAGCGCCAGCCCCTGGGAAGCCTTTTGCCACCACGTCCCCACGTGAAAAAGTCCAGTTTTAATTAACCCTCAGGAAGTCAGTGCCACTGCCAGGCCTGTGCACTTGTGGTGGCTGGAGTCTCCGGTCCAGCCCAGGCTGAGGCCCTCGTGGCCTAACGTGTGTCCCAGTGGCTTCGCTCACCGCCTTGGGCAGGCAGACTGCACAGCATGAGCGTGCTAACCCGACTAGATCAGAAGTAACCAAGCCTGGTTGGGGAGCGAACCAGAAGGTGGGCGAGCTCTGAATCTCTGTGCCCTTCAAACAAAATTCTAAAAGGTTCTTGTTGCACATAACCATAAATGGTCAGACCGCGTGAGCACGTTTTTATAGAAGCAGAGGGCAGTGAGGAAGTGAGAAACCCCCTGGGCTGGTGCCACTGTGGCCTGGTAAGTCCCCAGAGCCCTGAGCCCGGGGCAGGGCCTCCAGGAAGTACCTGCAGAGGGCCCGGACGGGAAGTGAGAAGCGGGCACCCTGCACGCACCGAGATGCTCCCCACGGGCTCCCGACAGTGGCCACAGGGGGAATGTTTCTTTTTAAAAGACTTAGTTACTTGAAATCCAGGAGAGAGAGGTCTTCCATCTGCTGGTTCAGTCCTCAAGTGGCCACAACAGCCAGAGCTGAGCTATCTGAAGCCAGGAGCTCCACTCGGGTCTCCCACGTGGGTGACAGGGACCCAGACACCTAGACCATCTTCTGCTGCTTTTTCTTGGCCACCAGCAGGGAGCTGGGTCGGAAGTGGAGCAGCCAGGACTCACAGTGACTTATGCCACCACGCCAGAGCTGGCCCTGGGCGACAGGTTTTCATGCCCCACAGCACACAGCTTGGATCCCTTGGGCGTAGAAGCCACAGTCCTCTCCTGGGGGGTGGCCGGACAGGCTCATGATGCAGAGAAAGACCCAGGGATCCCTAAGCTGGTGCCAGGGGCTCCCGGGGTGGCGAGCGCGGGTGGTGCCCCGGCTCTGGCTTCTCTAGGAGGGGACAGCTTCAGGGCCGGCTGGTGCTGCTTGCTGGTCCCGCACTGCGTGCTCCCGTGGCCAGGTCAGCCCGTGCGGAAACGGCCTGGAGCGTGGGTCGTGTCTGAGGCAGAGCCAGAGGCGTGACAGGAGCCTGAGGGAAGGACGATTCCCTGGGCACCCGGGCCCCAAGCACAGGGCCGTCAGCCCCAGGGCTGCTACCCCACTTGGGGCAGGCTCACAGGCTTGGGCGGGCAGCTGGCAGAGGACACGGGACTGCACTGTGCTCCTCCCCAGAACCCAACCGTCAGGATTGCGGGGTCCACGCTGGCTGCGTCAGCTCTGCCGAGGCCCTCGGCGTGAATGCCACCCCCACTCCCCTCACGCCAGGCCCACGGTGCCCCGCGCCTGCTCGTCCTGCCTCTGGTGCCTTCCCTGACCCTCTCTCCCCCCTCTCCCTTCTGCGCGCAGGGAGCTGCAGGAGGAGAGCGGGCTGACCGTGGACACGCTGCACAAGGTGGGCCACATCGTGTTCGAGTTTGTGGGCAACCCTGAGCAGATGGACGTGCACATCTTCTGTACCGACCGTGTGCAGGGCACGCCTGTGGAGAGCGACGGTGAGCCTCGGGGGGCGGGGGGCGCTCCCCACTGCCCTCTATAGTGCTGGAGGTCTGGGGCCCGGCCCACGCCTGAGCCCTCTGCTGGCGGTGACCTTGAGGCTTCAGCCCCCCAGGAGGTCCTGCCGAGCGGCAGCTCCGGGCAGGACGTCTCACCCCCTTCTCCCCACTGCAGAAATGCGCCCACAGTGGTTCCAGCTGGACCAGATCCCCTTCGGCGACATGTGGCCCGACGACAGGTACTGGCTGCCACTCCTGCTGCAGGGCAGGAAGTTCCAGGGCCACTTCAAGTTCCAGGGCCAGGACACCATCCTGGATTACACACTGCGAGAGGTGGACGCGCTCTAGCCGGAGGGCCGGAGCCGCCGGGCTCACGGAGCGCAGCTGACTTGTGCTGGACTGTCGTTGGACTGAAGGAAAATAAAGGCGTTTTTTTTTTTTACAGATTTCTGCAGGCACTGGCATGGCCAGCTCAGTCCCGGGCTGGGGGGGGGGGGGGGCGGGGGCAGAGAAGGGAGACCGGGAGCTCCTGGCGGGGCACGGGTGCTGCTCCACCTGTCCTGGTGCGGGGGGGGGGGGGGGGTGGGCAGAGGAGGGAGACCGGGAGCTCCTGGCGGGGCGCGGGTGCTGCTCCACCTGTCCTGGTCGGGCGGGCAGAGAAGGGAGACCGGGAGCTCCTGGCGGGGCGCGGGTGCTGCTCCACCTGTCCTGGTCGGGGGGCGGGGGGGCGGGCAGAGAAGGGAGACCGGGAGCTCTTGGTGGGGCGCGGGTGCTGCTCCACCTGTCCTGGTCGGGGGGCGGGCAGAGAAGGGAGACCGGGAGCTCCTGGTGGGGCCCCAAGCGCTGCTCCACCTCCGCCGGCCATGAGCCCAGGGCACAGCCCCACGTTGAGTGCCATGCCCCTGCCCCAAGAGCACGGAGCTGCTTCCCACCGTGCGAGTGAGGAGACAGGAAGAACCGACCGCTTCGCCCAGCTTGCGTCCATGAGTTTAATGACCGCTCGTGGAAGCTGGGGTAGGGACTGCGGCACGTAGGCCGTCTGTAAACGCTTCCAGTTTATTGCAGGTCACATCATCGATTCCCGCAGCCTCAAAGTGCCTCCTACGAACACCTCGCTCCCGTGGGAAGGGAGAAGCCTCAGACGCACAGCAAGCCTGGCCAGGGACCGCGCGGCGCCCACTGTCACCACGCGGCAGGTCGCCCTCACTCGGCCTGGCACTGGGGAGACACCCACTCTGCCACCTTGGGCCGGGACACGGGCTGAGCGGCAGGTGCCATCTCCCTCTCCCAGGAAAACCAGGCAGGGCCAGAAGGCAGCCCCTGCCTGCCGTGCCCAGCAGGTCCCACCCCACTGACCTGCTGCTGGCTCGTGCCTAGGGGAAGGTGGGTGACCAGGGTAGGAGGCTCGCCCTCTGCCAGCTGTGGGGCCCCAGCACCCCTGCCTCAGCCGGGGAGACAGCGCAGGGCCCCAAAGGCCTGCAGGGAGACCTCGCGACTCACGCACCAGGTCCCTATCGGTCAAGTTCTTTTCAGTTTATTCTGTAGCCTTGGTACTGGGGTCCCCTTGGCAGCTGTGTTAACAGCGCCTGCCCTGGAGGTCCCTGTCGCCCCACCACCTGGGCAGGGAGCAGTGACAAGTCTGTAGGGCACACAGGAGACCTCGCCACCCTGGACACTGGGGGGGCCACGCGTTCCAGCTCGGGGCGCTGGGCCTGAGTCCCCTGGGCAGCTGAGCACTTGCTTCTACATCTGGGGGAGGGTTCCAAGGCACAAGCGGCTCTGTGACTTGGGTGGGGCCAGTGGTTCCAAATGCAGGGACCAGCCACCCCAGGCAGGGCCCACCATGGCCAGAGACCCCGACTCTCCCAGCCCGGGGACATGAGCCAGCTGGCCCCAAGGATGGCTACCTGCACTGCACAGGGGCCCAGGGCAGCCCTGCCTCGGGCCGGGAGCAGAGCCCTGGCCGTGCCCAGGTGCACGGGGCCCAGGGCAGCCCTGCCTCGGGCCGGGAGCACAGCCCTGGCCATGCCCAGGTGCACGGGGTCCAGGGCAGCCCTGCCTCGGGCTGGGAGAACAGCCCTGGCCGTGCCCCTGGAAGGAGGACTACGGAGGGGCTGTCGTCCAGGCAGGTCCTCCCCTAGCATCCCCCCCCCCCCCCCCCGCCACAGAACACTGGGCACCGGGAGGCCCTGCACGGTTCCCACCAGGTGACTCGGGCAGCGGCACACTGGGCCTCCGTGACCTCTGACCCCACACAGAAGAGCCTCCTTTACCTGCCCCTGGGGGCGGCTGGGCCAGGGCCTCGTGGCCTTGGAAGGGGGTGAACCCCTGTAACACTTCCCGACCCCGCCTGGACCCGACACATGCCCCGCCCCACCACGGCAGGCTCGGGGCCCGCGGTGTGGACTCCAGCACTGGGTGACCAGCCCTGGGATGGACAGGAGCCCCGTCCACACGGTTTCCAGGTCTCAGAGCCACATTCTCCACACCCAGACCATGAGGCGCACGGGGTCTTGAGGTCTGCGTGCGTGGAGGGGCAGTCGGGGCACCTGACACCAGGCCCGTGTCCCCGCCCCCCGCCCCCCAGAGCCTAGAGTGTCCGCAGGCGCTGGCAGTGGTCCCACGGCTGAGACCTCGCCCAGCACACGCGGCGGCGGCGGTCCTGCCCTGTGGCTGACCCACTCCCGTGAGGCAGCCCCCACAGTGCCCCATGCAGGAGTCCCCCGTCCCCCAAGGCACTGCCATGGGGACACGATCCTTGCTTCTGCCACGCAGCAGCTGGGAACCGCGGGCTCCTCCCCGCAGGCTGGCAGGACCGGGCCGTGAGGGCAGCAGAGCCCTGCCACCCTGGTCCCGTCCAGACATCCCGGCCTCAGGAGCACCGTGGGCTGCAGGCCAGAGGGAATGAGCCAGGGACACGCGTGGGGAAAGAGGCTTTAGTGAGGCCGCAGGAGCTGGCCGGGGCCTCGGGCACTAGTGAGGGCACAGCCGGCCTGCGGGGCCCCCGGCGGTGGCGGCCGTGGCACTGTGCGGCCCGGCAAAGAGGCAGCTCAGCTTGGGCGCCAGCTCGTTCCACACTTTGCTCATCTGTGGGGGAGAAGACAGAGTGAGAAGCGGGGAACGCGGCTCCCCCCGTGAAGCACCAGTAACAGTTCTGTCCCGTCGGCTGGCAAGACCCGGCGGACACACAGGGGCTGACCCGGGACCCCGGGTCTGCCGAGCACGGTGGCCTGTTCCACCCTCGCTCCAGCAGCCTGGCAGCCTCCACGTGGTTGGAATGCCAAGGCGACGTGGACCTCAGGATTAAGCTGGGAGGTCACACAGACCCCGCCTTCCAAGGAGGGAAACTGAGCCGTGGGGGTCTCCCGAGGGCATCACCACCGTGGCTAGAGGATGCAGACCGGAGCTACAGATCTGGGACCTGAGCTGCTCCCCTGGGTCCAGCAGCTGGCGTGGCTGCGGGCGGAGGCTCCCTCCCTGTAGGGACTCCTGGTCCCTTGGAAGCAGAGGGACGCAGGACACGGAATGTGACCTGGATGGTGAGCGGCGGACAGGCTGAGGGGAGCGGGCAGCGGGGACACGGAGCAGCACCGCTCTCCCGTGGCCCCAGGGCTCAGGATTCTCCACGCTCCTCCTCTGCCCGACATGGAGTCCCCTGCTCCTCCCTCCTCAGCCCCCGCCCCAGACTAGGGACAACTTCCCAGCTGCCTCTCTGCC
The DNA here is from genome assembly GCF_033115175.1 of Lepus europaeus. Taxonomy (NCBI): domain Eukaryota; kingdom Metazoa; phylum Chordata; class Mammalia; order Lagomorpha; family Leporidae; genus Lepus; species Lepus europaeus. The sequence goes on along the minus strand of NC_084847.1, from coordinate 59,144,135 downwards.
AACAAGGCCAGGCGTCCTGAGCGGGGCTGTGTGTGCAGGCCCTGCTGGGCCTCACCTCCTTGTGGCCCTGGATCTGGGAGTTCACGAAGGCCCCGAGGATGTGCGAGGTGAGGGGCAGGTAGACGTGCACCAGCTGCGTCTCCTGGTGCAGGCAGTACAGGGAGAAGTAGTTCCTCAGCTCCATGGTCTGGATGGCGCTCTCTTGCTGCAAGGAGAGGAGCCTCCCTCGGCGCCTGGCCAAGCAGCTGGGCCCAGGCAGGGCACCCAGGCCCAGCCTGACGCCCGCCTGTGCCCACAGGCTTGGCCCTCTCCAGGCACTGTCGGCCAGGCACAGGGAGCACCCGAGTGGGACGCGCAGCACCTGGGCCCCGGGCGCGGCTCCTCCGCCCCCACCCTGCCGCCCATCCCGCCAGGGTGGAGAGGCCTCCCCTCCGCCTACCTCCACCATGCGCGACTCCAGCTGCTCCACGGCCTCGGGCTCGCGGCTCTGCGCCGTGGCGCTCAGCATCTGCCGCCTCACCAGGCTGTACTTGTGCAGCGCCCGCTGCTGCTTGTGCAGCACGCCCTTCTCGTGCCGCTCGCACAGGTCCTGCGGCGGGCAGCACGCTGGCCTCAGCCACTGAGCCAGCAGGCCTGGGGCCTGGGACGCCCACCCCTCGCCGTGCAGTGACCCACAGCTACCGGCTGTGGAGACCCCAGGAGAGGAGCCTTCTCCAACAGCTCACACCCCACCCAGGCCACGCCCAGCTCAGGACCCGGCACAGGCCAGTCACAGCAAGGGCGGTCAGCCACACAGAGTCAGAGCACACACACCCCCAGCCCCAGGCAAGACACAGGTAAACCAGCCCGGTTCAGAAGGGAACTGGGGAGGCACTGTGGGATGGGGGCAGAGCCGCTGCCTGTGACACCGCCATCCCACATGGGCACCGGTTCTCATCCTGGCTGCCCCACTGCTGATCCAGCTCCCTGCTAAAGGCCTGGGAAAGCAGCGGAGGACGGCCCCAGCGTGTGGGCCGCTGCACCCATGTGGGAGACCTGGATGGAGTTCCCGGCTCCTGGCTCTGGCCTGACCCAGCCCTGGCTGTTGTGGCCATTTGGGGAGTGAACCAGCGGATGGAGGACCTCTCTAACTTGGGCTTTCAAATAAATAATAAGGAAAACTTTACATTTTAAAGGGGGGTGGGGGCAACATGAAGTCCCGAGCCCCGGCACCTTTGTGGACCTGGCTCTGAATCCCGGAGGTGGCGTCCCTGCAGAAGAGCCCTGGCTTCACCTGCAGGGCTGAAGACCACCCGCCAGGAACCCTGGGGGCCGCGGCCACAGCACCAGCATGGAGGCCTCACAGGCCACCAGCCCCATCCCGCACAGCAGAGGAACCTTCCAGAATGTTCCCCACAGGCACTGGGCCAGCTCTCCGAGCTCTTCCTGAGCAGGAAGAGTAACTCTGGCTCCCAAAGGCGAATGTTCCTCTGGGCCCCTGCTCCGTGCCCGGGCCCCCAGGTTCCCTTCACAGGGCCACGCCCGATACATGGTACTCTATGTTCTCCCCTCACACACACAGGCACGGGAATGCACACACACATGCCCGCCCACAGGCACACGCGTGTTCACACACATGGGTACACCCATGCTCACACACACAGGTGCACACCTAAACACACGGGCACAACCATGCTCACACAGGTGCATACCCACACTCACACACACGGGTACACCCACGCTCACACACACAGGTGCACACCCACACTCACACACACGGGTACACCCATGCTCACACACACAGGTGCACACCTAAACACACGGGCACAACCATGCTCACACAGGTGCATACCCACACTCACACACACGGGTACACCCACACTCACACACATGGGTACACCCATGCTCACACACACAGGTGCACACCTAAACACACGGGCACAACCATGCTCACACAGGTGCATACCCACACTCACACACACAGGTGCACACCCACACTCACACACACGGGTACACCCACGCTCACACACACAGGTGCACACCTAAACACACGGGCACAACCATGCTCACACAGGTGCATACCCACACTCACACACACGGGTACACCCACGCTCACACACACAGGTGCACACCCACACTCACACACATGGGTACACCCACGCTCACACACACAGGTGCACACCCACACTCACACACACGGGTACACCCACGCTCACACACACAGGTGCACACCTACACACACGGGCACAACCATGCTCACACAGGTGCACACCCACACTCAGATGCACACCCACACTCACACACACGGGTACACCCACGCTCACACACACAGGTGCACACCTAAACACACGGGCACAACCATGCTCACACAGGTGCACACCCATACTCACACACACGGGTACACCCACACTCACACACATGGGTACACCCATGCTCACACACAGGTGCACACCCACTCACACACATTGGTACACCCACGCTCACACATACAGGTGCACAGCCACACTCACACACATGGGTACACCCACGCTCACACACAGATGCACACCCATGCTCACACACACAGGGGCACACCCACACTCACACATGGATACACCCACGCTCACACACAGGTGCACACCCACTCAAACATGGGTACACCCACGCTCACACACACAGGGGCACACCCACGCTCACACACAGGGGCACAACCACACTCACACACAGGGGCACACCCACACTCACATGGGTACACCCACGCTCACACACAGGCACACCCACGCTCACACACAGATGCACACCCATGCTCACACACACAGGGGCACACCCACACTCACACATATGGGTACACCCATGCTCACACACAGGTGCACACACACACAGGTGCACAACCACACACACAGGGGCACAACCACACTCACAGGTGCACATGCACGCTCACACAGGTGCACACCCACACTCACACAGGTGCACACCCACGCTCACACAGGTGCACACCCACACACACAGGGGCACACCCACACTCACACACAGGGGCACAACCACACTCACACACAGATGCACACCCATGCTCACACATGGGCACACCCACGCTCACACACAGGTGCACACCCACGCTCACATACAAGGGCACAACCACACTCACACACAGGGGCACAACCACACTCACAAGTGCACATGCACGCTCACACAGGTGCACACCCACGCTCACACACAGGTGCACACCCACGCTCACACACAAGGCACAACCACACTCACACACAGGGGCACACCCACGCTCACACACACAGGCACGCTCACAGCCCCCAAGGTTCGTCCTGCCCAGGGCAGCCACCCTTCTGCTCAGCTCGGGGGAGCCTGCTGGTACCACAGGCTGCAGCGCCCTGCGAGTCTGGCCACGGGCTGCGGAAGGCCATGTTCCCCTGCGGCCCTGTTCTCCCGCCCTCCTAAAGCCACCCCGATTCTGTCTCTCACCTTGTAGGACTGCAGCAAGTCCAGGAAAAGGTTTAATTTCTCCACCACATCGTTCTCTTCCTGCTTACCCTGGAAAACGAGGGGTGAGTTACCCATCTGGGACTCGGAAGATCCACCCCAGGCTGGGCAGGGGCTTCCTCCCAGAGCCACTCACAACACTGTGGAAGTCCCCTCTGCAAAAGGGCAGCCCACCAATACCACGCAGAGAAGCCCAGCCCAGCAGTCCAGGGCCCGCGTCAGGGTGAAGTGAGTTAGGCCGCCCCTGTGACCACGGCATCCCACGTCGCAGCACCACTCCAAGCCCTGGCTTCTCTGCTTCCAGCCCGACTCCCCACTGATGCGCCTGGGAAAGCAGCAAATATGGCCCAAGCACTTGGGTCCCTGCCACCCCCATGGGAGACCAGGATGGAGTTCCAGGCTCCTGGCTTTGGCTTGGCCGTTGCAGCCATTTTAAAAGCAAACCAACAAATAAAGGTTCTGTCATTCAGCCTTTCAAATAAATTAAATCTAAAAAAGAAAAAAAACCCAGTTCTGATGGGAACAAGTGGGAACAAGGGCCCTCACTCCGCAAGGACAGTGCTAGTGCCACCTGCCTCCTGCTTCCCAAACCCAAGGTCTCACCCCGACACCCAGGGCAGAGCCAGGCCCCCGCCACCAGCCCCGCTGCTATCTCGACTCTGGCCGTGGAAGCGGGAGCAGATGGGACGAGGGGCATTGTCGCCTCGGCCTTACCAGTGGATACACAGGCTGGGAAGGCCCCTGCCGGGGCAGAAGCACGTGTATAAAGACACGAGCTGCAACAAGCCCAAAGACCCACTGTCGCATCGGGCTGACACAAGGGAGGAGGCAGGAAAGGGCCGTGCCAGAGCACACAGCGGGCAGCAGCCACGGCTCCTCTCCAACTCCCACGTGTGGCTCTACATGGACCACGTGGTGATGGAGACAGGTCCTGCGGTGCAGGTGCATGGTAGGCCCCGCCCAGGGGAATAAGGGCCCCCGGGGGTCATCCACAGCATCTAAAGCCCACTCTTGGCCTGCCCTGGCCTGTGTGCAGGTGCAGCCTGAAGCTGAGGACCCAGAGCAGGCCGCTGAGCCCACAGCCCGGCCAGCACCAGTGTGGGAGGCGTGCTCCACAGTGCAGCGCCGGAGCGACGCCCTGGGTGCAGACTGCGCCTCTGGCAGCACCCGACCTCTGGGCAGGGCAGGTGAGCAGAGGCCACGGGGGCGGCCTCATTCTGTCCTCCCCCGCTCCAGGGCCCCAGGCACACGGCCCTGGCTGCCACTCAGCAGCCGTCAGGACGTATGCAGGGGCACCGGCGGGCACCAGCACCGGACCTGTGGCCGGGTGCCCTGCGTTCATCCTGACTGTGGCTGTGTGACAGACCGGTCTCTACAGGGAACACGCAGGCCCCAGGGGCGGAAGAGGAAGACACCGAGGACTTCCGGGACAGCTCCGATCCCCCCTGGAGCCGCTCTTCTGGCAGGAAAAGCCCCGAGCCCCCAGCGGCGGGGGCCCCACCCGGCACCCCCTAAGCAGCTTTACGCTGAGTGCGCCGCACCTCACGACCACAGAGCCGTTGTAAACACCATAGCTGTGGCCGGGCCTTTAAACTCAAGAGTAAACCCGTCTCCATGTGAGCCCCGCGTGACACAACAGCTCCCGTGGCAGCAGCAGCACTTCCTGGGACTGGCAGGCGCCCCAGGGTGGGAGGAGGCGGGCGTCCCTCGGGGTGCTGGCAGCTGGGTTAGCCTTCTGATGAGCTCAACTACCACGTGCCAGGGAGCACAAGGCGACCGGCAGGCCGGCCCAGCCTGTCTGTCTTCCAGCCTCAGCACAGCCGGCGCTCAGGAACCAACCAGCTGGCTTCTGTCGTTCCGTGCCTGGGGGGGAGCCACCCAGAACAGACTGGGAGAGACATGCCCACCCAGGGAACTCGCCCAGGCTGGACTCGGAGCCGGGGGTCACTCTAGAGGAAGGCACCCTGGGACCCGGCGTGGAATGTTCTTTGGCACAGGTGTCCCCGGAGAGCAAACCCACTCACCTGCCGCGCAGCCTTGTCGGCGAGCAGTGCGAACTCCACAGACAGCCCCTTCAGCGCCTGCTTCAGGGAGCCCCACGTGCTGCTGTGCAGGGTGGCCCAGGAGGGCAGCGGCGTGGTGTCAGACCCTAAGGCACTACAGGAAGTGACACGAGAGGGGAGACACTGAAGCCTCGAGCTGGCCACGCCTGCACCACGGGCTCGGGGCAGGCGAACGTCCTACTCGACCCACCATGCCAGGAATGGGCAAACTCAGGAGGTGGTGACCAAGGCAGCTCTCGGGCCCCAGCCCAGACTGAGCCAATCAGTTCTCTGCCCACGAGCCCTGGGCCCTGGGCGTGTACAGTGAGCTGCCGTGTGGGCACGGGAAGCACCGTGGCTGGCATCTAATCCCGGCAACGGGCGGACAAGCGAGCCCATGTCCCTCTGCATGGCCGGAGTCTTCTGGACAGCACTTCCCGCCTGCCCAACCCAGGACGGTGGGGCTGTGGCAGCCACACCTCCCCCTGAGCCGGCCCCGGTCCAAGGGTCCCCACCGCGAGCCCCACAGGGTCACCTGCCTCAACTCCTTCCCGAAGATAAGGAGGTCGGCGGCGTTGTCCACGGCGCGGGCCGCCATCCGCTCGGCCCGGTCGCGCAGCTTGTGGAAGCTGTTGTAGATGTTCCGGATGAGCTCCCGGCTAACAGCAAACTGAGCGTGGATGTCAGCCGGGAGGAAGTCCTGTGTGCACAGGGGAAGCGCTTGCGACCAGCCTGGAAAGGCCTTCCAGGGGGAGCAGCCGCCACCCAAGCAACAGCCAACGGGACACAGACTGCAACTCCTGGGCCAGTAACAAGAGCAGACCCACAGCTAGGCCAGGAGAGCCCTTCACCCCTGAGCCCCATCCCCGGTGGCTCTGGAGCTCCTTCCCAGGCTAAAAAAAGACAGAGGACAAGCAGCTGCTGTGGGAAGAGTGTAACAGATCTCACAGGAGCAGGGGAACAGTGTAACAGATCTCACAGGAGCATGGGAACAGTGTAACAGATCTCACAGGTACAGGGGAACAGTGTAACAGATCTCACAGGTACAGGGGTACAGTGTAACAGAGCTCACAGGTACAGGGGAACGGTGTAACAGATCTCACAGGTACAGGGGAACGGTGTAACAGATCTCACAGGTACAGGGGAACGGTGTAACAGATCTCACAGGTACAGGGGAACGGTGTAACAGATCTCACAGGTACAGGGGAACGGTGTAACAGATCTCACAGGTACAGGGGAACGGTGTAACAGATTTCACAGGTACAGGGGAACGGTGTAACAGATCTCACAGGTGCAGGGCAACGGTGTAACAGATCTCACAGGAGCAGGGGAACGGTGTAACAGATCTCACGGGTAGAGGGGAACAGTGTAACAGATCTCACAGGTACAGGGAATAGTGTAACAGATCTCACAGGAGCAGGGGAACGGTGTAACAGATCTCACAGGTACAGGGGAACGGTGTAACAGATGTCACAGGTACAGGGGAACGGTGTAACAGATCTCACAGGTACAGGGGAACGGTGTAACAGATCTCACAGGTACAGGGGAACGGTGTAACAGATCTCACAGGTACAGGGGAACGGTGTAACAGATCTCACAGGTACAGGGGAACAGTGTAACAGATCTCACAGTACAGGGGAACAGTGTAACAGATCTCACAGGAGCAGGGGAACAGTGTAACAGATCTCACAGTACAGGGGAACGGTGTAACAGATCTCACAGTACAGGGGAACGGTGTAACAGATCTCACAGGTACAGGGGTACAGTGTAACAGATCTCACAGGTGCAGGGCAACAGTGTAACAGATCTCACAGGAGCAGGGGAACGGTGTAACAGATCTCACAGGTACAGGGGTACAGTGTAACAGATCTCACAGGTACAGGGGAACGGTGTAACAGATCTCACAGGAGCAGGGGAACGGTGTAACAGATCTCACAGGACCATGGGAACAGTGTAACAGATCTCACAGGAGCATGGGAACAGTGTAACAGATCTCACAGGTACAGGGGAACGGTGTAACAGATCTCACAGGTACAGGGGAACAGTGTAACAGATCTCACAGGAGCAGGGGAACGGTGTAACAGATCTCACAGGAGCAGGGGAACGGTGTAACAGATCTCACAGGACCATGGGAACAGTGTAACAGATCTCACAGGAGCATGGGAACAGTGTAACAGATCTCACAGGTACAGGGGAACAGTGTAACAGATCTCACAGGTACAGGGGAACGGTGTAACAGATCTCACAGGAGCAGGGGAACGGTGTAACAGATCTCACAGGACCATGGGAACAGTGTAACAGATCTCACAGGAGCATGGGAACAGTGTAACAGATCTCACAGGTACAGGGGAACGGTGTAACAGATCTCACAGGTACAGGGGAACGGTGTAACAGATCTCACAGGTACAGGGGAACGGTGTAACAGATCTCACAGGAGCAGGAGAACAGTGTAACAGATCTCACAGGTACAGGGGAACGGTGTAACAGATCTCACAGGTACAGGGGAACAGTGTAACAGATCTCACAGGTACAGGGGAACGGTGTAACAGATCTCATAGGAGCATGGGAACGGTGTAACAGATCTCACAGGAGCAGGAGAACAGTGTAACAGATCTCACAGGTACAGGGGAACAGTGTAACAGATCTCACAGGAGCAGGGGAACAGTGTAACAGATCTCACAGGTACAGGGGAACGGTGTAACAGATCTCACAGGTACAGGGGAACGGTGTAACAGATCTCACAGGTACAGGGGAACGGTGTAACAGATCTCACAGGAGCAGGAGAACAGTGTAACAGATCTCACAGGTACAGGGGAACGGTGTAACAGATCTCACAGGTACAGGGGGACGGTGTAACAGATCTCACAGGTACAGGGGAACGGTGTAACAGATCTCACAGGAGCAGGAGAACAGTGTAACAGATCTCACAGGTACAGGGGAACGGTGTAACAGATCTCACAGGTACAGGGGAACAGTGTAACAGATCTCACAGGTACAGGGGAACGGTGTAACAGATCTCATAGGAGCATGGGAACGGTGTAACAGATCTCACAGGAGCAGGAGAACAGTGTAACAGATCTCACAGGTACAGGGGAACAGTGTAACAGATCTCACAGGAGCAGGGGAACAGTGTAACAGATCTCACAGGTACAGGGGAACGGTGTAACAGATCTCACAGGTACAGGGGAACGGTGTAACAGATCTCACAGGTACAGGGGAACAGTGTAACAGATCTCACAGGTACAGGGGAACGGTGTAACAGATCTCACAGGAGCAGGGGAACAGTGTAACAGATCTCACAGGTACAGGGGAACAGTGTAACAGATCTCACAGGTACAGGGGAACGGTGTAACAGATCTCACAGGAGCAGGGGAACAGTGTAACAGATCTCACAGGTGCATGGGAACAGTGTAACAGATCTCACATGTACAGGGGAACGGTGTAACAGATCTCACAGGTGCTGAGGGGGCGCAGTGTCAGCCAGCACTGGGTGGGCACACCCACATCCAGGTCAGAGTGCCTGGCTCAAGTCCCTGCTGACTGTACTTCTGACTCGGCTCCCTGCTAATGCATCTGGGAGGCAGCCGATGATGGCCCAAGTGCTTGGGCCCCTGCACCCACAGGGGAGACCCAGATGGAGTTCTGGCCAGCAGCTCTGGCTTAGCCTCAACCTGACTATTGTGGGCATTTGTGGGGTAAACTGGCAGATGGAGGGAAGGTCTCTGTCCCTTTCTGTGTGTATGTGTGTGTGTGTGTCTACCTCACTCTGTCTTTCAAATAAATAAATAAATCTTTAAAAAGAAGCAGGGGCTGGCTGTATGGCACAGTGGGTTACGCTGCCACTTGTGATGCCAGTATCATATGAGTGGCAGCTCAAGTCCCGGCTGCTCTACTTCTGATCCAGCTCCCTGCTAATGCACCTGGGAAAGCAACAGAAAATGGCCCACGTACTCGTACCCCTGCTCTCCACGTGGGAGTCACAAATGAAGTTGCAGGCTGCTGACTTCAGCCTGTCTCAGCCCCAGCCATTGTAGCCATTTTGGGAGTGAACCACTGGATGGAAGATTTGGAAGTCTGTGTGTTTGTGTGTGTGTGTGTGTGTCCCTTGGTCTCTAACTCTGCCTTTCAAATAAATACAATAAATCTTTAAAATAAGTAAATAAGAAATCACTCATCACTTCGACCCCACAGGTGCTGAGATGACCAACGAAATGAGACTGGGATTCAAGGCCCATTGCAAGGCAAGCTGCATCCCCACACAGGCGCTCCAGCAGCCACCTCCACGCTGCGCACGATGGCAAGAGCTGCTGGGGCCGTGCTGGGAAAGCGGAGGCCTCCTGTTATCCCAAAGACCTTCCGCAAAAGCCCTCGCCATCGACCGCCGGTTCTTATGAATGAGAAGGCTCACAGAAGAGATTACCTATATACACGCAAGCAGCTTAAGAAGGAAAAAAACGGGCCAGTGCTGTGGCACAGCGGGCTGAAGCACACTGGCATCCCACACGGGCGCCAGTTCAAGTCCTGGCTGTTCCACTTCCTATCCAGCTCTCTGCTATGGCCTGGGAAAGCAGTGGAGGATGGCCCAAGTCCTTGGCCCTGCACCTGTGTGGGAGACCTGGAAGAAGCTCCTGGCTTCTGGCTTTGGATAGGTGCAGCTCTGGCCATTACAGCCAAATGGGGAGTGAACCAGCAGATGGAAGACCTCTCTCTCTCTGTCTCTACCTCTCTCTGTAACTCTATCTTTCAAATAAAATAAATCTTAAAAAAAAAAAAAAAAGAAGAAGAAGAAGAAAAAGGAAAAAACATGGGTCGGCACTCTGGTACAGTAGGCTAAGCCTCTGCCTGCGGCACCAGCATCCCATATGAGCACCAGTTCGTGTCCTGGCTGCTCCTCTTCCAATCCAGCTCTCTTCTTATAGCCTGGGAAGGCAGTGGAGGACGGCCTAGGTGCTTGGGCCCCTGCACCTGTGTGGGAGACCCCGAAGAAGCTCCTGGCTCCTGGCTTCAGAATGGCTCAGCTCCAGCCATGTGGGGAGTGAACCAGTGGATGAAAGACTTCTCTCTGTCTCTCCCTCTCTCTGTAACTCTGCCTCTCAAGAAGTAGACAAATAATCTTAAAAAAAAAAGGGGGGGGGGGGAGACCCTACTAACTATCTATATTCATTCTTCTGGGAAAAGACAAATAGGTTGTGTGACGTTAAAATGCACAAATGCCACAGTCAGTCCCCTGAAATCAGAAAAGCTGACGACGGGAGCGCATGTCCCCCCAAGCCCAGAGGCAGACAACAGGCACGTGTGGGGCCTGGGGCAGGGATGGCCTCTGAGCCCCGCCCACACCTGGAGAACAGGCATTCGTGCGCCTCAAAGCAGGGTCAGCCGAGAACAAGCGGTGGATTTGGGTAGAACCCTTGGCATGCGGCAGTCAACACAGGCAGTGCCGAGTGGCACGGCTGAGAGACGAAGCCGTCATCAAAACTAGGCGAATACCTTGGCCCTGGCCGCCAGCTCACAGCTCATGAACTCGTCTCCAAGGCACTGAGCAGACCCCTTGAGCTGGTTCTGCACATCCTGCGAGAGAAGAGACGACACCGTCTTCCAGCGACGCGGGCTCAGAGCAAGACGCCCCCGTGACAGCGCCCACTGGAGCACCGCTCTCCCCACGCCGCCCACTCCCACCGTTCCTCGCTGAGCCCACCCCCTGTCCATTCTGGTTCAACATCAACTACGGGCGGGACCCAGCCACAGCAGCACTGCTGAACCCCACCCCCAGGGCAGAACAATGTCTCTTCCCCAGGACACAGGCGTCCTCTGTGACACGGGACACAGGACATGGGCATTCCGTCTGCAACAGGGGCCGTGCCCTGCATGAACTCCCTACAGCCAGGGTCATGGGCTCATGGGAGCCTCCCGCTTCTGGGGTGGGGCAGGGGAAGGCAAGCCCCCACTGTCCTCCCCGCTGTGAGGCCCTGAGGGAGCTGCCGCATGAGGTGCCAACCGCTGGGCTCCGAGCCTGGCCCTCTGCTGAAGGCTTCGAGCAGAGCTGAGCCTCACAGTGGGGAGCCACCAGACAGGACAAGGAGAAACCCCCAGGCAGTGCTGAGGGTTCTGGAACTTCAGAGACCTTACAGATCAGCTGGCCCAGGTCTGGGCCCTGGGAGGCTACAGGAACACCCTAGCTATGGAATGACAGGACTTGGTGCCGCCAGCAGAGGAGTGTCACGGCTCAGCACCCACCTGTGACCCCACCCCCACCCCTGCCTGCAGCCTGAGCAGCCCCAGGGCCTGCTCGCGTCCTCGCCACCTCGGGGCCCGGATCCCAGGGCTGCTCCGGGGAGAGCGTGCTCAGCGCGGACCGCACATCTGCACATCGGGTGCGGGGGCAGAGCAGCCCTGGGCTGTCACCGGCGCCGGCCTGCTGACTTCCTGGAGTCCAAGGCCCCTGAACTCCAGGGAGAAGGAAGTTCAGCTGACGCAGGCTGCCTCAGCCCCACTGCGGCCAAGGGCAGGAGCCCCAGGGCCTTCCTGCAGCCGAGAGGAACCGAAACTCCTCTCTCTCCCGTTCAGAGCCTGCCCCCGCCCACCCCGAGAGGCTCCCGCAGGCACAGCACCCACCCTGCCCAGGGAGGCCAGGCAGCGGCGTCTCCTCCACCGCACCGGCTCCCAGTGGCCACGCAGGCGGCAGGGGGAAGGCGCCTCTCAGCCCCCTAACGGAGCCCCGAGGTGTGAGGACCCCTGTTCCCGGGACAGGAGCCGCCTGCCCGCCCGCGTCTTCAGTCAGTACCCCTCACGCCTGGGGTCTCCTGTGACCGCCTGGTCTGTGTAGGGGCCTTGGCGCCACATCCCCGGCAACAGCACCAAGGACCACTGCTTCCGCACGGATAACAAAACCCTGCAAATCCAAACCAGGAGAGCCTGCTCCTCGCACAGGAGCCGTCTACGTGTCAGTCGCACCTGCAGCAACATCCAACCAGGCACCCATACCAGGGACGCGAGACAGGGACGAGAAAACAAGCCGGCGTGGACGGCAGAGCCCGCAGGCTCCGAGGTGGCGAGGGGACAGCCCGAGGCCGTGTGGTGGGGAGGACCCGGCACTCACGGGGCCGCTGAAGCACAGGAAGAGCTGCAGGAGGCCGTCCTCACAGAGCGGCGGGTGCCGGGCCACCAGGTTGAGGAAGCGCTTCAGGGCCCTCCGGCGGCCCTCGATGAACTCCCTGTCGGCTGCACGAGAGCACGGGTCACCCAGCCGAGCCCAGCGTGCCCGCAGGGCATCTCCGCGAGGGGCCGGCATGGGCCCCCAGTGCTGCCTCAGCGCCCCAGCCGCCAGGCCTGGCTCCCCCACCGCCCACCTCCCCACACACAGGGGCCAGAGCCGGCTGCCGGCTCAGCGCTGAGCACCGCATCTGTTCAGCCTGAGCCTCTGTGTTGAAGCCGGCTTCGAGCTCTGCCCCCGGCGCTGTCCCCCAGCGCTGTCCCCGGGCGGGCTGTGCCCGTCAGCGACGCAGCTCTGCCTCCTGCTCACGCTCCCGGAAGCCCACTCTGCAGCGCTCCAACCACTGCTTTCGTTTGGGCCAGCTTCACTTCAAGGGACACGTCAAAGCACACTGGTGCGCTAAGGCTATGTAGCGGCCGGCGCTGGGCATGGTGGGGTGGGCATCTGCCGGTGGTGCCGGCATCCCACATGGGCACTGGTTCTAGTCCCAGCTGCTCAGATCCAGCTCCCAGCTCATGGCCTGGGAAAGCATTGGGCCCCTGCACCCGCATGGGAGACCCAGAAGAAGCTCCTGGCTTTGGATTGGCCTAGCTCCGGCCCTTGTGGCCATTTTGGGGGAGTGGGCCAGTGGATGGAGGGCCTTTCTCTCTGTCTCGCCTCTTTAACTCTTCCTCTCAAGTAAATAAAGAAATCTTTTTTAAAAATTTACGAATCTGACCACAATTCACAGTAATTGAGACTTGGCAGGTTGTGTTTGAGTTGTGAGAAACACAATGGATGGGGCCGCCTTCTCCAAGACCACGGGGTCCCGGGGAAGAGCTGCGCTTTCCCTGAGCGCCGAGGCACGGCCTCCGCACCGTCACACTGAGCTGACTTCTGGCGCGTGGGCTCGGCGAAGCACCCCATGTCCCCAGGACATCTGCCCTCTGTGCCCGGGGCACTCCTCGTACCTCCAGTGAGGAAAGAACATGCTGACCAGTGGGGCACGGCCCGCCGGGGCCCACGTGTGCACCCACAGCCCAACAGACTTCCGCGTGCCGGAAGCCACACGGCTGCCGCACACCTCGTGCCACCTCCCCACTCAAGGACACAGGCATCTCGGAGGGCTCGGGAAACCAACAGAGACCCACCAGGTTAGCCCTGGGCCCTGGCGACCCCGTGCCTTCACGCAGGATCTGCCTAAGGGGCTGTGCATGGGCGAGGGCACCCATCCCAGGCCTGGGCTCCAGGGCCACCTGGGATCCCCCAGCACCCCAGGCGATGCCGCAGCCCCCAGCTGTGTCCTTCCTCTGAGATGCAGACTGGACTCCCTGCTCTCTGCAGCCACCACCGTGCACGCTCACTGGGCTCTGCCAACAGGACTCGGCCCTTCCCCCACAGGAGCCCTGGTGGTCCTGGCCTCTGTGCGCTGGAGAGGAGAACCTGGGGGACTAGGGGGGCCGCTTATTACACACCTGGGCATCCAGGGACCCCTGTCCAGGTGGTCTTCCTGTCAGGGTCCAGGTGGGCCAAGGGTGCCAGGGCCAGTCACCCTCACACCCTCCTGGTACCAGACCTGGGCTCGGCCACAACTACAAGCTGGGGACTGCTGGGGGAGGGAGCTCCACAGCCCTGCTGCCAGCCCCCTCCCCGGCCAGCAGGCAGCAACACACCCAGCATCCCCTTCCTGCCCACCCCGGCCCCCAGCAGACCCCGCTATACCTCCCAGCATCCTCTTGGGTGGCAGGGCCGGCACCATGCGGTACGGGAACTTGTGCAGCAGCACCTCGTGGAAGACCACAAAGTCGTTGTACCGTCTGTACACGGAGGCCTGGAAGCGCTTTGAGAAGCAGGGGTCAGCGGTCAGATGGGACATCACCAGCCAGGGCTGTGCGTCACCGCCCGAAGCGTCTCCTCCCACCGCTCCGTGCGGCTCAGCGGCACCCAGTGAAATGGCGTTCGCTATCGTGTCTCCAGGCTGGACCCCGCCTGGGACGCCAGCATCCACATCAAGTGCAGGTTCACTCCGACTGCTCTGCTTCCCACGCAGCTCCCGGAGAGGCGCCTGGGAAGGCAGCCGTGACGGCCCAAGGCTGAGTCCCTGCCACCTCCGAGGGAGAGCCAGATGGAGCTCCCGGCTCCTGGCCTCGGCCTGGCCCAGCCCCAGCCTTTGTGGCCATTTGGGGAGTAAGCCAGCAGACAGAAGATCATTCTCTCTCTCCTCTCTCTGCCTTTCAAATAAAGTAAATCTTTAAAAAAAAAAAAAAAAAAAGATAAAAAGAAGAATGTACTTTCACAGGCTCCAAGACAGGACTGAAGCACAAACCTTGATTCTCAGCTCCAAGGAGCCCAGCAGAGAGCAGCACTGGGAGAGCCACCCGCTGGGCCGTGGACACCCCCATCACTGGCCCAGCTGCCCAGAAGACAAGCCCCAGCAGACTACCAGCCGCTGCTGGGCCAGGGCCGCCTCCCGACCCCCGGGCTGTGTGCCCCGCTCTGTCTTCATGAACCCCACCGGCCAAGCATCGAGGACCCCACAGCTCCCCCAGATGGTGCTGGCTCCTCAGTTTCCTCCACCCCAGGACAAAGAACTGCAACTTCCAGGGCTGGCGCTGAGGTGCAGCGGTTAAAGTCCCAGCCTGCAGCTGATCCCATATGGGTGGCGGCTGCTCCACGTCCAACCCAGCTCCCTGCTAATGCACCTCGGAAACCAGTGGAAGATGGCCCAAGTGCTTGGGCCCCTGCACCCATGGGAGACACAGAAGAAGCTCCTGGCCTGGATCGGCTCAGCTCCAGCTGTTGTGGCCATTTGGGGACTGAACCAGCAAATGGAAGACCTCTCTGTCTGTCTCTACCTCTCTATATAACTCTTTCAAATAAGTAATTTTTTTTTCTTTTTTTTTGACAGGCAGAGAAAGAGAGAGCAGAGAGAAAGGTCTTCCTTTTCCGTTGGTGTTCACCCCTCAATGGCCGCCACGGCCAGCACGCTGCGGCCAACTCACTGTGCCAAGAGCCAGGTACTTCCTCCTGGTCTCCCATGCAGGTGCAGGGCCCAAGGACTTGGGCCATCCTCCACTGCCTTCCCGGGCCATAGCAGAGAGCTGGCCTGGAAGAGGGGCAACCAGGACAGAATCCGGCGCCCCAACTAGGACTAAAACCCGGGGTGCCGGTGCTGCAGGCGGAGGATTAGCCTAGTGAGCCGCGGCGCCGGCCTAAGTAAAATAATTCTTAAACAAACAAACAAAAAAATTGCAACTGCCATCAAAGTCTGTGCCGACTGAACCAAGAGACTCCAGATGAAGGGACTGAGAGCTGAGCGCTGCCAGGCGCCGGCGGCAGGAACCAGGGCCGGGCGCTGCCACACTCCCACAGCCGGTGCCCTGCCAACGGGAAGGCAGCGCCACTAACACGGCTGCCCCTCCCCAGTCCGAGTCACTGCCTGAGTCCCCGACCTACGAGGTGGCCAGCCCAGTCCCCAGGCGCTGCTGGAGCGGGAGCTCCACAACCCACGATGACATCCGGAGTGCAAGATGCACTGATACAAGGGGACCTCAAAAGTTGTGGCAAGTGAAATCAAATGTTGGCCGGCGCCGCGGCTCACTAGGCTAATCCTCCGCCTGCAGCACCGGCACACCAGGTTCTAGTCCCGGTCGGGGTGCCAGATCCTGTCCCGGTTGCCCCTCTTCCAGGCCAGCTCTCTGCTGTGGCCCGGGAGTGCAGTGGAGGATGGCCCAAGTGCTTGGGCCCTGCACCCTATGGGAGACCAGGAGAAGCGCCTGGCTCCTGGCTTCGGATCAGTGTCATGTGCCGGCCGCAGCAGCCATTGGAGGGTGAACCAACGGCAAAGGAAGACCTTTCTCTCTCTCTCTCTCTCTCACTGTCCACTCTGCCCGTCAAAAAATAAAATAAATAAAATAAAAAGAAATCAAAAGTTTATTTTGGTATTAAAAAATCTGGAAATCTATGAAGTTTATGAAAAAAATATGCAAAGATTTAAAAAAAACTTTGAGATGTATTATTTAGTCCTTCAAAATGCAGAACGAGAGAGAGCGAGCTCGTCCCTCTGCTGGTTCACTCCCCAAATGGCCACAACAGTTGGGGCTGGGCCAGACCGAAGCCAGGAGCCAGGAGCCCCATCTGGGTCTCCCATGTGGGTGGCAGGGCCCCAGGAGCCAGGAGCCCCATCTGGGTCTCCC
The DNA here is from genome assembly GCF_033115175.1 of Lepus europaeus. Lineage (NCBI taxonomy): Eukaryota > Metazoa > Chordata > Mammalia > Lagomorpha > Leporidae > Lepus > Lepus europaeus. The sequence goes on along the minus strand of NC_084847.1, from coordinate 59,127,258 downwards.
ACGTGGGCGGCAGGGCCCCAGGCCCCCTGAGCCCTCAGTGCTGCCTCCCAAGGTGCACGTGAGCTGGAGGCCGGCTCAGAACTGGAGTAGCTGAACTCCAACCCAGCCGCTCCGACGGTAAATGCAGGAGTCCCAGCGAGTAAGCCAAGCACGGCGCCAAACGCCCGTGCCCACGAGCTGTCTGCAGTCCCCTCACACCCGAGGGAGCCTCCCGGCTCGCCAGCGTGGTGGGCATCAGTGCTCTCCCCTGCTGCTGCCTGGCACCACGACACAGAGGAGACGCCCACCACCAGGCCGGCAAAGCTCCACACTCAGATGCAAAGCACGGTCCCTCCTGACTGCGCATCTTCCCACTGGCATCAAGCCTGATCATCGTCCAAGTCGGGGCCAGGCTGAGACGCCACTCGGGGCCCTGCGTCCCACACCACAGGGCCTAATCAAGCCGAAGTCGGGGCCAGGCTGAGACGCCACTCGGGGCCCTGCGTCCCACACCACAGGGCCTAATCAAGCCGAAGTCGGGGCCAGGCTGAGACGCCACTCGGGGCCCCGCGTCCCACACCACAGGGCCGGTTTCAGGTCCTGGCTCCCTGCACTTCCTGCTTCCTGCTCCTGTGCTCACTGGGAGGCAGCAAGGGCGGGCTCAGGTACTTGGGTCTCTGTGCCCCCTGGGAGGGCCAGTCCAAGTTCCCAGTTCCTGGCTTTGGCCTGCCCAGCCCTGGCTGTTGCGGACATTTGGGGAGTGAACCAGCGGATGGAAGACTGATCTTTGTTGGTCTCTATGGTTTTCAAATAAAAAATATTTTTTTCAATTCCACAAGTCAGGGACTGTCTGTATTGCAAAATCCTCACATGCTGCTATGTGTCCAGAGTCTGCACTCTGCAAACTGTCCGTGTGAGGTTCCTGAAACCCAGGATTCCATGGCCCCGTGACGATGAGGATGGATCAGCCCAGGCACAGACAGGGAACCCCAGGGCTGACGCAGACCACACACGGGGACCAGCAGGGCGGCCTGGCTGCCACCAGGTTTTGGATTTCCCTTTAAGCCAGGCAGGCAGACCCTCTCCTCAGCCTCCCCACATCACACACTCCTGCCCCAGACCTGCCCCCTGCAGGGCCCGCCCCTGCACGCGCACACGCGCGCGCACACACGCACAGCCCGCCACGCACCTGGCTGGAAACCTCGTACTCCACATGCTTCAGGAAGAGGCCCTTCTTCTCGGGGACGAGCTCCACCTGCACCGTGTCCCTGGCCAGCAGGTCATGCAGGGAGTAGGACAGCAGCAGCGGGTTCCCCTGAGGCATTTGCATTCGCGTGGGATCTGGGTCCCTCTGCTCCAGGACCTGGGGCCTTGGCAAGTCTGCAGGAAAGAGGGCGAATGTGGACGGGGACGCAGATCAGAGGCAGCCGCCACCATGTGCCGGCCCAGCACGTGGACTCTGGCCACGCCACGCCCACCCTGCCCTCCAGGCAGTGGGACGAATGCTGTGAGCCGGTCGCTCTGCTCCTGGGCAGCCGCACCTGCTGGAGAATCAACAAACACACCCAAGTTCCTAGGACCAAGTCAGGGAAACAGTGAAGTACTTACAAATCACACGCAAAACAAGTTCTCCTTCCCTCCGGAGCCCACAGAAGGGGCCGGACAAAGAGACACGAGTGGGCTGACCGACACGGCCCAGTGTTCCCACGACTAACACGACCATCTGCCCACGCCACACAACCGCGCTGATGTGTGCTTTTACCTGCAGGCCTGTTTAGAGCTAGGATTCTTGATCATAAAAACTAAAGAATTGATCCTCGAAATGTTAGCTTCCTTGTGGACAGGAAGTCATGGACAGATGACGCACAAAGCAGGAAAACACAACTTAGAGATTTTATACCTCACAACTTGCCCCCCTAAAAAGAATCACATTAAACGGTCTGCTTTTATTACTATTATTACTATTATTAGAGAGGCAGAAGCACAGAGCTCAATCCTCTGGTTCACTCCCAAATGCCCACAGCACCCAGGGCTGGGCCAGGGTCTGAAGCCGGAAGCCAGGAACTCAGTGCAGGTCCCCTGCATGGGTGGCAGAAACCCAGCTACTGCCCACCACCGCCTCCCGGGTCTGCGGTAGCCTGGAGCCAGAGGCAGGAGCCACCGTGGAGAGTGAGAGCAGGCTAGCGACAGGCGACACAGGTGTCTTAGCTGGCAAGCGCCTGCCCCAACATGGGTTTTTAATACAGGAAGAGCTCTAAGTAGAAAAGAGAGAGAAAAAGAAAGGAAGGGCAGGCGGGCAGGCGGGCGGGCACCACTAACGAAGTGAGGGCATCCCTGAGGGGTGGACAGCGGTGAAGGCGTCTTTCCCGTCTCCAGGCTGTGGTCCCATCACTTTGTACGAGTCACTTCATTAGGAAGCCCTCCGCAGAATGCCGGTAACACTCAACAAATCCAGGGCCCGTGCTCATCCGTGACCTCCCACGCAACGGCGCCTGCTCCAGGGACAAACCCACCCCCAGGTTCAGGAGCACCTGCCGTTCTTCTACTTCCAACCCCTGCAAGTTACAATCTCGGGGTGCAACTAAGTATAACAAACCTGATGCCACAGTGGTGCCCACGCTGACTACGATGTGCGCATGCCTGAGTGTACATGTGCATGTGTGCAGCCACGTGTGAGTGCGGTGTGACCATGTGCATGTGTGCACGCATACGATGAGTCTGCGTGTGTACATGTGTGGCTGTATGTGCACCAGAGTGAGTGTGCACGTGCATGACTATGCCTGAGTGTGGGAGTGTGGGAGTGTGCATCCAGGACGTGTGTGTGAGTGTGAGTGTGCACGTGCATGACTATGCCTGTGTGTGGGAGTGTGGGACTGTGCATCCAGGACGTGTGTGTGTGTGAGTGTGAGTGTGCACGTGCATGACTATGCCTGAGTGTGGGAGTGTGGGAGTGTGCATCCAGGACGTGTGTGTGTGTGAGTGTGCACGTGTATGACTATGCCTGTGTGTGGGAGTGTGGGACTGTGCATCCAGGACGTGTGTGTGTGTGAGTGTGAGTGTGCACGTGCATGACTATACCTGTGTGTGGGAGTGTGGGACTGTGCATCCAGGACGTGTGTGTGTGTGTGTGTGAGTGTGCACGTGTATGACTATGCCTGTGTGTGGGAGTGTGGGACTGTGCATCCAGGACGTGTGTGTGTGTGAGTGTGAGTGTGCACGTGCATGACTATGCCTGAGTGTGGGAGTGTGGGAGTGTGCATCCAGGACGTGTGTGTGTGTGTGAGTGTGCACGTGTATGACTATGCCTGTGTGTGGGAGTGTGGGACTATGCATCCAGGACGTGTGTGTGTGTGAGAGTGTGAGTGTGCACGTGCATGACTATGCCTGTGTGTGGGAGTGTGGGACTGTGCATCCAGGACGTGTGTGTGTGTGTGAGTGTGCACGTGTATGACTATGCCTGTGTGTGGGAGTGTGGGAGTGTGCATCCAGGACGTGTGTGTGTGTGTGAGTGTGCCCGTGTATGACTATGCCTGTGTGTGGGAGTGTGGGAGTGTACATCCAGGACGTGTGTGTGTGTGTGAGTGTGCACGTGTATGACTATGCCTGTGTGTGGGAGTGTGGGACTGTGCATCCAGGACGTGTGTGTGTGTGTGAGTGTGCCCGTGTATGACTATGCCTGTGTGTGGGAGTGTGGGGTGTACATCCAGGACGTGTGTGTGTGTATGTGTGTGAGTGTGCACGTGTATGACTATGCCTGTGTGTGGGAGTGTGGGAGTGTGCATCCAGGACGTGTGTGTGTGCATCTGAGTGTGAGTGTGCCCGTGTATGACTATGCCTGTGTGTGGGAGTGTGGGACTGTGCATCCAGGACGTGTGTGTGTGTGAGTGTGCACGTGTATGACTATGCCTATGTGTGGGAGTGTGGGAGTGTACATCCAGGACGTGTGTGTGAGTGTGAGTGTGCACGTGTATGACTATGCCTGTGTGTGGGAGTGTGGGACTGTGCATCCAGGACGTGTGTGTGTGTGAGTGTGAGTGTGCACGTGTATGACTATGCCTGTGTGTGGGAGTGTGGGAGTGTGCATCCAGGATGTGTGTGTGTGTGTGAGTGTGCCCGTGCATGACTATGCCTGTGTGTGGGAGTGTGGGAGTGTACATCCAGGACGTGTGTGTGTATGTGTGTGAGTGTGCACGTGCATGACTATGCCTGTGTGTGGGAGTGTGGGAGTGTGCATCCAGGACGTGTGTGTGTCATCTGAGTGTGAGTGTGCCCGTGTATGACTATGCCTGTGTGTGGGAGTGTGCATCCAGGACGTGTGTGTGTGTGTGTGTGAGTGTGCCTGTGTATGACTATGCCTGTGTGTGGGAGTGTGGGACTGTGCATCCAGGACATGTGTGTGTGTGAGTGTGAGCGTGCACGTGTATGACTATGCCTGTGTGTGGGAGTGTGGGAGTGTACATCCAGGACGTGTGTGTGTGAGTGTGAGTGTGCACGTGCATGACTATGCCTGTGTGTGGGAGTGTGGGAGTGTGCATCCAGGACGTGTGTGTGTCATCTGAGTGTGAGTGTGCCCGTGTATGACTATGCCTGTGTGTGGGAGTGTGCATCCAGGACGTGTGTGTGTGTGTGTGTGAGTGTGCCTGTGTATGACTATGCCTGTGTGTGGGAGTGTGGGACTGTGCATCCAGGACATGTGTGTGTGTGAGTGTGAGCGTGCACGTGTATGACTATGCCTGTGTGTGGGAGTGTGGGAGTGTGCATCCAGGACGTGTGTGTGTGTGTGAGTGTGCACGTGTATGACTATGCCTGTGTGTGGGAGTGTGGGACTGTGCATCCAGGACGTGTGTGTGTGTGTGAGTGTGCACGTGTATGACTATACCTGTGTGTGGGAGTGTGGGAGTGTGCATCCAGGACGTGTGTGTGTGCATCTGAGTGTGAGTGTGCACGTGTATGACTATGCCTGTGTGTGGGAGTGTGGGAGTGTGCATCCAGGACGTGTGTGTGTGCATCTGAGTGTGAGTGTGCACGTGTATGACTATACCTGTGTGTGGGAGTGTGGGAGTGTGCATCCAGGACGTGTGTGTGTGCATCTGAGTGTGAGTGTGCACGTGTATGACTATGCCTGTGTGTGGGAGTGTACATCCAGGACGTGTGTGTGTGTGTGAGTGTGCACGTGTATGACTATGCCTGTGTGTGGGAGTGTACATCCAGGACGTGTGTGTGTGTATGTGTGAGTGTGCACGTGTATGACTATGCCTGTGTGTGGGAGTGTGGGAGTGTGCATCCAGGACGTGTGTGTGTGCATCTGAGTGTGAGTGTGCACGTGCATGACTATGCCTGTGTGTGGGAGTGTGGGAGTGTGCATCCAGGACGTGTGTGTGTGTGAGTGTGCACGTGTATGACTATGCCTGTGTGTGGGAGTGTGGGAGTGTGCATCCAGGACGTGTGTGTGTGTGTGTGAGTGTGCACGTGTATGACTATGCCTGTGTGTGGGAGTGTGGGAGTGTGCATCCAGGACGTGTGTGTGTGTATGTGTGAGTGTGCACGTGTATGACTATGCCTGTGTGTGGGAGTGTGGGAGTGTGCATCCAGGACGTGTGTGTGTGTGTGCACGTGCATGACTATGCCTGTGTGTGGGAGTGTACATCCAGGACGTGTGTGTGTGTGAGTGTGAGTGTGCACGTGTATGACTATGCCTGTGTGTGGGAGTGTGGGAGTGTACATCCAGGACGTGTGTGTGTGTATGTGTGAGTGTGCACCGTGTATGACTATGCCTGTGTGTGGGAGTGTGGGAGTGTGCATCCAGGACGTGTGTGTGTGTGTGTGCACGTGCATGACTATGCCTGTGTGTGGGAGTGTACATCCAGGACGTGTGTGTGTGTCATCTGAGTGTGAGTGTGCACGTGTATGACTATGCCTGTGTGTGGGAGTGTGGGAGTGTGCATCCAGGACGTGTGTGTGTGTGTGCACGTGCATGACTATGCCTGTGTGTGGGAGTGTACATCCAGGACGTGTGTGTGTGTCATCTGAGTGTGAGTGTGCACGTGTATGACTATGCCTGTGTGTGGGAGTGTGGGAGTGTGCATCCAGGACGTGTGTGTGTGTGCACGTGCATGACTATGCCTGTGTGTGGGAGTGTGCATCCAGGACGTGTGTGTGTGTCATCTGAGTGTGAGTGTGCACGTGTATGACTATGCCTGTGTGTGGGAGTGTGGGAGTGTGCATCCAGGACGTGTGTGTGTGTGTGCACGTGCATGACTATGCCTGTGTGTGGGAGTGTACATCCAGGACGTGTGTGTGTGTCATCTGAGTGTGAGTGTGCACGTGTATGACTATGCCTGTGTGTGGGAGTGTGGGGTGTACATCCAGGACGTGTGTGTGTGTATGTGTGAGAGAGACCGTGAACAAGCATGTCTGAGTAGTGCATGTATATTAGGAGCCCAATCTTTTTTTCTTTTAAGATTTACTCGTTTATTTGAAAGGCAGAGTTATACATGAGAGGAGAGGCAGAGAGAGAGAGAGAGAGAGAGGTCTTCCATCTGCTGGTTCACTCCCCAACTGGCTGCAAAGGCCAGAGTTGTGCCGATACCCAGTGCCGACAAGCCCTCGCTCCCACTCTCAATTCTTCCCACGCGGCCTCCCGGAAGGACACGGGCACACGGCCGCTGATGGCAGCCTTCGCCTGCTCCGCTCCTGTCTGGGCTCCCTCGAGCAGCTCCTCTTCACCCATCTCCCCCTCTTCTGTTTGGCCGGACTTCCCCATTTCTTTCAAGTCATAAACTTCTGTTGAAAACCGAACGTTCTGTCTGGGTAAGACAACACCACAGCTCCGGGAGTCAGACCTGCGGCCGCCCCGCGCCGTGGCTGACCGTGATGACTGCTCGGCGACTCTTCTCCGGCTCTCTTCTGGAAGGGGCTGTGGCGCGGCGCTGCAGGCTGGGCTCTGAGGTGGGGGCAGCAGGGCTGTGCCTGCGGGGAGCCCCCCTGTCTCCCAGCTTCCAGGGCTTAGGGACAGGCCCCAGTGCTCCTTGGTAGACGCAGCACGGCGCGCTCCGGCTGCGGTCGTGTGGCCCCAGGCGCACGTGTTTGTGTGCCCACGTTCTCCTGTGGAGTCCTCTTCTCACATAGCCCTGTCACTGGATGAAGGCCCTGCCCTGGGCTGGTGACACCTCACCTTGCCTCACCCACCTGGCTAAGTGCACCCACACTGTCGCAAGTCTGCACCTACCGTCTGGATTTCAGGCAGGTGCATTCTGCCACTGCTATGTTTGCAGGGCTCAGTGGCGGCGAGGATCTCCGCGGTCCTGGCTCCGCCTCCGCGCACCGTCTGCCTGCATCCCGACACGCACGCTGTGTGCGGCTGTGGTGCAGTGAGTGTGCCGCGTGGTGCAGCCGTGGCCGCGGCCCACCTCAGCCTCCCACAGCCCTCCCCAACGCTGCCAGCCCCCGCACCCCCTCTGCCCCAATGTTCCCACAGCGCTCCCTCTGCTGTGCCTTTCCATCAATGGCAAGATCCCACCCACGACCTCGCCCCGCACGCAGTCACTCCCGAGGGCCGACTGACGCCCCACTGCGTGGCTTCACCCCACCACTGCTCAGCCTGTGAGCCACGCCCCGTGAACGAGGGGGGCGGGCGTCTGGGCCTCCCACCGCTCAGCCCTGTGAGCCACGCCCCCGTGAACGAGGGGTGGGGGCGTCTGGGCCTCCCACCGCTCAGCCCTGTGAGCCACGCCCCCGTGAACGAGGGGTGGGGGCGTCTGGGCCTCCCACCGCTCAGCCCTGTGAGCCACGCCCCCGTGAACGAGGTGGGGGGCCTCTGGGCCTCCCACCGCTCAGCCCTGTGAGCCACGCCCCCGTGAACGAGGGGTGGGGGGCGTCTGGGCCTCCCACGGCTCAGCCCTGTGAGCCACGCCCCCGTGAACGAGGGGGGGGGCCTCTGGGCCTCCCACCGCTCAGCCCTGTGAGCCACGCCCCCGTGAACATGGTGGGGGGCGTCTGGGCCTCCCACCGCTCAGCCCTGTGAGCCACGCCCCCGTGAACGAGGGGTGGGGGGCGTCTGGGCCTCCCACGGCTCAGCCCTGTGAGCCACGCCCCCGTGAACGAGGGGGGGGGCGTCTGGGCCTCCCACTGCTCAGCCTGTGAGCCACGCCACCGTGAACGAGGGGGGGGGGGCGTCTGGGCCTCCCACCGCTCAGCCCTGTGAGCCACGCCCCCGTGAACGAGGGGTGGGGGGCGTCTGGGCCTCCCACCGCTCAGCCCTGTGAGCCACGCCCCGTGAACATGGTGGGGGGCGTCTGGGCCTCCCACCGCTCAGCCTGTGAGCCACGCCCCGTGAACGAGGGGTGGGGGGCGTCTGGGCCTCCCACCGCTCAGCCCTGTGAGCCACGCCCCCGTGAACGAGGAGGGGGGCGTCTGGGCCTCCCACCGCTCAGCCCTGTGAGCCACGCCCCCGTGAACGAGGGGTGGGGGGCGTCTGGGCCTCCCACCGCTCAGCCCTGTGAGCCACGCCCCGTGAACGAGGCGGGTTCTCTTCTCCGAGTGTAGAACGGCTGCAGTGCGGCCACCCTCTCAGCCCGCTGGACTGTCCTACACCCTCACCGGCGGTGTGAGGGCCTCCAGCCCCTCCCCGGGTCTGTCACGGTTGTTTAAAACCTGTGCCCACAGGGCGGGCGTCCGGTCTGGTACTTCAGACACCACTGCGCATGCCCACATCCCACAGCACAGCGCTTGGGTCCGTCCTCAGTGTCCTGCGATGCGCGCCCTGGGAGGCGGCAGGCGATGGCACAAGTACTCAGGTCCCTGAGTGAACTGGCAGATGGGAACACGCACTCTATCACTTGGCTTTTGAAGTAAACAAAAAGTCACTAATTTTTTCAAAAGATTTGAGCCAGCAATGGCCAGGATTCCCCCCAAATTGGTGAAAAACATCTAACAACTCAAAATTTCTAAGTAGGATAAATTCAAAGACATTCACACCTAAACACATCATCACCCACAGAATCCAACTTCAAGACAAGCGGTTCTCGAACGCACCAGGAGAGCCATTCACCAAGTCCAAGGAGCTCGACGAGAAAACACAGGGGCCCGGGCGACGCCGGGAC